>NW_025787512.1:0-13709 GCF_021130785.1 Homalodisca vitripennis
CAATAAAAGGAGTTCTTATTATGAAGTTATATATTTTGTCCTACTAGTAAATTTTTTTATTAATTGTCAATGAGTCCCAAATGAACGAAAATATTTCTACCCCATATTTTAACCATAAAATGTTTGGTAAATTTGAATACTTTAGTCTGAAAGTATGTTAAATACACATTAATAACCAGACAACTCGAAATAATATACACACCATCACCTACTACAATGAATTATCTTAAACAATTATTCATCAAATCTAATAAAACAGATGTGTTATATTTTATAAATCACAAATAACTATATAGTGAGTTTATTTATAAATTATCATATACAGTTTTAGTGGAGAAAGCAAATCATTGTGGTGGACACATGTAACACACATTTTGTGTCAAACCGACATACTAATGAAAGATGTGTTTGTATAATGTGCCCAAGTAATTTACTTTACTAATTATTCATGAGTTTTTTTAATGACGATCTCAATCTACGTAAATGTCACTCTGATGAGTCCCTGTGGTGAAATTTATTATATTACCGTTAACAAACAATGCAGTAATCAATTGATTTCATTTTACCTTTCAAAGTGTATTCCAACTATTAATCATATTAATTATTTATTTTTAAAATATGAGCACTATCAATAAATGTATTAAAAAATCTTAAACATAAAAAACGACTTTACGTTGTACGGAATATGTTAAAATTGAATTGGTTTTCCATCAACTAAATTTTCAATTTATAATAGACTGTGTAACATTTTGTAGACCAGAAATTAACACAACAACCATACACCCTAATAGACTATGCTTATTTAAAAACCCGTTTTGTATTGTAAAGTCGGTTAACTGCACGATAGTCGAACGTGACAACGTCATATGAAAGTACTGATGGAATGATTGCATTTTTCAAAAAGAAAATTTAAATTTTATTTGTTATAATAGTATACTTTGTATGGATATAGAGGAAATTGGTCAATGAAAACAAAATTGGACTTTGCAAGAAGTAACATTTATTTGTACTCATAAATACAATTATTGTCAATAGTTCATACATCTTAAGTTTAAAATTTGGAAACATTTTTTGAAAAATTTTTGTAACTGTAGCTTTTAAAAAAAGCCCGCCTCAATGTGATTGATATAGGAAAAGATTGTTTCCCTTTGTCGCTGGATGGTCTAACCTGACATTTTAGACACGTTGTTATGATAATTAGAAGAAATAACATTATATGTTTTAATTTTATTGAAATCATAGCTTCCACTCGATAATTATTTCTTTCTATCGAATTAAAAAGGCCATTGATTTAGTACTCAACGTGAAATAATTCTGTTTCAATATATTTGTTTATAGTTTTGTCAATTATAGCATAACCCTATAACTAATGTATATATATGTATAGCAGCTGTGTCCACAGCGTACGCATAGCTCAAGGCCATGTCCACAACACTGCCGTGGTCGGTCGCGTCCGTCCAGCTGCAAGATTGCGATTTTTAAAACTTAATCGCCTAACCGTGTTGTCAAACATAGGACAAAATCTCACACTAGAGGCACACTACCGATAATCGTGGCGCAACCGTTCGTCGCGTTCGGCCACCGTCCTGGCCTCTGCGCTAATGCGGCTGGAGCTGAATCCTTGGCCGACCGTCGGCGATGCCACGAATGGCTCGCGCATGCGCATATAAGCACCCTCCCCAGACCCCTTCACACCGGGCAACACCGCGCGCTCTTTGCCACTTGCCTGAGCGCGTCCTAGTAGGACCACACCGACATAACGTGGCTTAATACATTAGTATTTTCCTTAAGTATTAATTCTTAAGTAATTCTCCTTGGAATGGAGGTTTTAAATCGAATTGGTTCGTGAGCGTCCTGTAAGCTGTGGGATAGTTTTTTTTGTGCAGACAACCGGGATAAGGATCTGGTTAAAGGACAAAGCCTGGAGATGAATGTTGCCAGCTCAATGAACGAGGTGAAAAGCTAAGTAATACTTTTACTATGGTAATATTATTTTTTCTATGTTATTTTTCTAGTTCGCCCTTTCTTAATAAAGTAATGTAATTTATAAATTCTAGATACAGTGTTGATTATAATTTTTATATTCCATAATATTAGTTACCCTGAAAAAATTAAAATTGCAAAGTTTTTTAGGTCATTAAGGACATTATATTAATAGCACACGGAAATAGAAGAACATGCGACTGACGTTGACCTTAATATCCAATTGTACTGTTGTTCAGTCACCAGTTCGATTAAGGAGAATCCACTGAATCTTTTTAAATGAATAAAGATTAAATTTTCGAGTTTATGCTGAAGCTGTGTAACAATCCAGAGCCGGTCCCCACCCTGCCGTTGCCGAACCGCAAATTGGGTCAAAACACCATAGTTTTCCCTGCAAAAATCTTTAAAATTTTTGGTTTGCAATAAGAAGTAATTCTACACTACGGATAAAATATAAAATATATTTATGTACATTATCATTCTATAACAACTGTAATAATTAAAAACAGGAATTTTCAATATTTTAACATTAATAAAATATTTTTGTATCAACTCCTTCATTTTCTGGACATTACAGATGAGTTATTTGACTTTTTCCAATTGATATTAAAAGACTATCTGTTTGATTGGATGCGCTTTTTATAATCTGTGCGTGACTGTCCTCCAAAACATCACCGATACAAAAAGATAGGTCTGGCATACAATGTTAAAAAAATAAAAATCCACTTACAAATCTGCCAGTGTGGGACTTAGGCTTAAGACACAAAAACGTGCCTTACATTTTTATCCTACCCATATAAATTGAATAACGAACTTTCAACCATTTGGTAGTGAATTCTGCTGTGGCCGTAGCAGGTATTGAATGTTGTGTAGTCACTGGTCAGCAATTGCTCTGTTGTCAAAACCCTTCAAACAAGGAATAGAGTTTTCTTTTATATTTCCGCAGTCCCTTGTATGTTTCGTTCATTCCATAAGATAACTTTTATGATGGGTAATACATAGATAAGAGTAGACCTTGGAAACAATGTTAGGTCTTGGTGCGAACGTGATCCCGAACAATGCGTTGTATGGTCCGCCGTAAAGGGTGGGTTTATGGCATATCTCCCTTCAAATGGGCACAGCGTAAGAGCTACCTGGCGTAACAAAGGGTTTCTGTTAGGCACAAGAATAGGGGAAGGAACCCTAATATGTATACTCATTTTCCTTCAGTGAAAATTTATTGAAGGACAATTGTGTATTTATGTTTTATGTTTTTTCTGAAACCAGATAAAATTTGACACAGAATAAGCCAATCTCACTTTTAAATTATTTTCTCACTATAACTTCATTTGGCTAGGTATCAGGTCCCCCGCCCAAATTTTAGAAATAAATTTTTGTAAATTGGTATATTTGATTTAAAAAGGATTTTAATAAAAAATGTTGTATGGTCAATTTTAAACAATATAGATGTAATTCCTAAGTTTGCATCCCTTATAACCCAAAAATATGTACTTTATTTATATATATATATATATATATATATATATATATAATATATATATATTGCTTTTATTTTAATATGTTTTAATAAATTTGTTATAAAAAACCCTTGCGCGAAGCTCTAAAACAGCCCGACACGTCCAAGATGAAAAATAGACCGCCAGTTCTAGGGTTAATGAATACTCTGTGTGTCATGTTATATAGGCAATCATTTTTATTTGGTGTTATGATTTTCATATTATGTTTGATCTATAACAAAATTAAATAGGCCTTATTTTAAAAAACAATTAAAGACTTATTAAAAAACTGAAAACACAACACACAAAAATTTCAAAATAATCCTTTCGAAGTGCATCTTAATATATAAGAAATTCTCAATAGTTTTAAACAGAGGTATTATCCAAGTATTGAAATGCCCTCAATTACTAAGTTCATAATAGAAACATAGTATTGCATTAATAATAAAATTATAATTTTTGATAATAATAATTAATTCTAATGAATACGCTCCCAGAACAATAAAATTAATTTTGTAACAGCTATATAAAAACTATTAATTTCCACTATCAGGTCGTAAATAACACTAAAACAAATTCCAAGTATTTTATGACAATGGCATAAGTCAACACAATGGAAGAGTACTTGTACTTATACCGGTATTAAAATATTAATCTATGAGAACTCTTTGTTCTTTGCCACTGTACACTGCCCTCGACTGAATTGAAAAGTAAGGCACCATGAAGGTTTTGTACGAATGTTTGGATTGATTTCTTTCTAGGAGCCCATGTGGTTCCCAAATAATCGAGTAAAAAAGTTATCCAACTCTTGGAATTGTAGGCTTGCAGCGCTTCTTCCTGAGATCCTACTCCTGTCATGTCCATCGCCTTTACAGGCCATAATAATTGTGGAGAAAACAGGTTTGTAGCTTTGATTACTTTTTGTAACTGTTTTATTCGAGTTTGCAAATAGAATGGTCCTAACAATAAACGCGCCCAATCTTTGGAGCTAGAATAAACCGAAAGGTCTCATTTTCTACGACACGCCTACTCCGACCACAGCGAACCTGTAGTTATAAATACACTCTCGTTCTTCTCTTTATACACAATGTCCATCTTTTATCGAGGGAAAGGGCGCATAAGGAACCGTTTGAGGGGAAAACCCTCATCTCCAAGAATAACGTATGAGGTAAAATTTGTACCTTCCAGCGTGATTAATGGTTCATCAGGAAGGCAACAGCCATAGAGTAGCTATAAAATCGTTATATTCCTACCCCATCTGTCAAAACTGTCCCAAAAAATATGCTGGCTGTCTACACTTCTTTGTCCATATGAAAACGCAAGCGATCTATGGCAATAAAATTGGTAATCAGAGTCAACCAAGTCCGAGCAACACAGTTGAAAAGCCTACCCTTGTAATTTATAAAAATTTTGAACCAGGAGGTTAGGTGGGTTGCCTGAATAGAAACGTGGTTTTATACCGTTCTATGCACCCAAGTTCTCATCCTTAAAACCCAAAAATATGTACTTTAATATATATAGTTAATATATATATATAATATATATATAAGTAATATACTATAATATATTAAATATATATGCTTTTATTTAATAATGTTTAATAATTTGTATAAAAAACCCTATGGCGCGAAGCTCTAAAATCAGTCCCCGACACTCCAAGATGAAATAGACCGCCAGTTCCTAGGGTTAATGAATACTTCTGGTGTCATGTTTATAGGCAATCATTTTATTTGTTATTGTTTCATATTATGTTTTGATCTATAACAAAATTAAATAGGCCCTTATTTTAAAAACAATAAAGACTTATTAAAAAACTGGAAAACACAAACACAAAAATTTCAAAATAATCCTTTCAAGTGCATCTTAATATATACAAAATCAATAGTTTTAAAAGAGGTATATCCAAGTATTGAAGTGCCCTAATTACTAAGTTCATAATAGAAGATAGTATTCGGCATTAATAATAAAAATATGAATTTTGATAAGATAATGAATTATATAATAGAATAAACGCCTCCAGAACAATAAATTAATTTATGTAAACGAGCTAATAAAAAAAAAAAAAACTATTAATTTTCACTATCAGTGTAGTAAACCACTAAACAAATTCCAAGTAGTTGAAAATGACAATAAGTCAACACAATGAGAGTACTTGTACTATATTGATTAAAAAATATAAATCTAGTGAGAAACTTGTCTTGCCACTGTAACACTGCCTCCACGACTGAATGTCAGAAGCCATGAAGTTTTAGACGAATGATTGGTTTTTTAGAATCCTTTTCTTATAAGGAGCCTTTGGTCCCAAATCGAGTAAAAATGTTTCCAACTTGAATTGTAGGCTTGGCAGCGCTTCTTCCTGAGATCCTACTCACTGTCAATTGTCTCCTTTACAGGCCATATAGGCATTGTGTGAAGAACAGAATGTCAAGCTTTTTGATTACATTTTTGTACTGTTTTCGAGTTATGCAAATAAATGGTCTAAAATAAACGCGGCCATCTTTTGAGCTAGAATACCAAATGTGCATTTTTCTACGACAACGCCCTACTCCCGACACAAACCTGTAGTTAAATACTTCGTTCTTCTTTAGACACATGTCCCTTTTCGAGGGAAAGTGGCGCATAAGGAACCGATTTGAAGGGGAAAACCCTCATCTCCTAAGAATAACGATAGGTAATGGTTAAATATATGTACCTCCAGTGATTAATGGTTCATCAGGAGGCACAGCCATAGAGTAGCTAAAAAATCGTTTGCCTCCCATCGCACTGTCCAAAAAATATAGCTGCTGTCCAGCACTCTTTGGTCCCATATGAACCAGCATCTATGGCAATAAAATTGGTAATCCAGAGTCAACAAGTCTCGGAGCAACACAGTTGAAAAAACCTACCCTTGTAAATTATAAAAATTTGAACCAGAGTTTAGGTGGTGGCCTTGAATAAGTAATCGTGTATTTTTACCCGTCTATGCATCCCAATGCAGTGGAGGGAAATTTCCACCTGTTTCCTAAATCCATCTTCCAATACTTCTCCATGTACCTTCGTCCTGTGGGTTGGCATGTACAGAGGCCTGCGCATTTGGTTCCACAATGCATCACAAACCTCTTCGACAATACTTTTCCTACTGTACTTCGGCCCCACATACTGTAGCTGAAGCTTATTGTTGTTTGTAAGTGTCACACAGTTGCCAAGTAACCTGAAACAAATTTAAAAATTTCAGAGAAAACCGTACAAAAATAAGTGGAAAGAAGATGCGAGACATGTCACCGCCAAGGCTATGCTGCGCAGTGAAAACAACAACCGGACCCAAGCAGCTTCACTATTATGCAAGAGATGGATAATTTTGAAGAGCAAATGCAGTTGTCTAGCTGAAAACAAGACGCACTCACAGACCGTAAGGGTAGTTTTTTCGTTATAATTAGCTCGTTAATAATGTACACTTCTCTATAGTTACGCCCACTAAGAAAATGTATCCCCTTGTTGTTTACAGTAGTGACCAAACACCAACGTCCCCGCGACTATCTTGTATGTGTGGCACCATGAAGGTAGCAACCCGCCCCCGGAAGCAAACTGACGACCTAGAGCATTCTGAAGACGACCTCACTGAATTTTCAAGATCGAGGAGAGCGAGTTTCCCCAATCCCCTGCTAGTCCGTCCGTACACCGAGGACCGAGTAAACGGAAGAAGGCCAGATAAGGAGCTGCGGATAAGATTATTACTTTTATGAAACAAAAACATGTATCAAAGAAATGGTAAATGGAAAACAGACTAAAAAATCCAGTAAGAGTTGGAGTATGACCTAATTTTTAGCTAGTAGTATTAGCTCAGACCCCACCAGTGTAAATTGCCCCGTCCTGACAGCTTCACGAAAGCAAAAGTAGCAATACATTAATTGGTGTATTGCAGCTGTCAGCAAGATGAAAGTGAGTGGGAGGCAGCTGTCAAGTCCAGTTTCATCAAACATCCCTTCCAACAACCAGATGTCTTCCCAATGAACATTTACACTATGATTAGGCGCTTCAACGGCAGGTTCCAGTACATTCTGAAAGCCCACACTTGGTGTCAGAAAGTCTCTTTGTACCCGACAACCTGAATCTACACTGGGAATGGAGTAACAGCGTAAAACTTTTTAACTGTAAAATTGGTACAATTTTTACTAAGAATTAAATATAAAACTGTGCTTTTGAAATTACTGTAAATAAATTTAATTAATTTTAATCTCTTTTGTATTCTTCTTACCTTAAGCAAATTGTCATAGTCGTTCACGGCTCGTTTATTGAGTCCCTTGAAGGTCGAATCCTCCTATCTTGATATCTTGGTCAATTAAATCTAAAACTTCGGTCAAATTTTGTTCCTTGAGGGTTTATGTTAGCCCTAAAAGTAAGTACGAAAATTTTTCATCATCGGCCTTCGAGGTTCATGCATTAAATGATGGTTTCTCGCCAAACATCCTTCGTTTTTTATTGAATAGGATGTACCCAGTGGAATCTCTTTGTGCGCACTGAATATAATGAACACCAAATCCTCATCACTGCTGCTACTATCGCTGTCTGGAATACACGCCAGCCAAGTGAACTGCTGAACGTAAGGTAGGGTCTCCTTGGTTCACTACAAAACACCGGCACAGACGACCATCTTTATTAATGTGTAACTGAGCTTCCCACCCTCCTAGAAAAGACGTGGGCGTTGGCCGCGGGGAACAAGCGGATTCGTGGCTGGAGTAGTTTGACAGGATCCGAGACCGTCCGCGGCAGACGCGGAACGTTCGTGTACTATGGATGGAGCGGACGCGATACCGCCACGGTGCAAGTGTGACATGGCCTTCACTCAAGTAGGAGAGAGACAGATGTCGAACGCTGCCAAACTGCAAGAGGCCCTATTGATTGTCGAACGCTGCCCAAGCGCAGCCGCGCTCGCTTGCACATCAAGGCTTAAATGGAACGCCCTCAGAGCGAGGATATCCGCCGCAATGAGACATTGCTATTTTTGGTGTTGGGCGCCATTCGGCTCTATCTAATTATAACACGTTGTCACGTCAAATCAAATCAAAATCTTTTTTATTGTCGAAGACAAAACATTTTACATTGTATAGCAAACTTCAAAGGGTTTTTTAAAAATTCTTCTAACCATTCCATTCAACAATAAAAACTCACACACACAAATTTTGCAGTTACCAACGCCTCTTTCATCCATCGTCCAATGTCTACCCATTTAGTACAGCAGATTCCAGTCCATCTAATTGGGCCTGCGTCTCCCAATTTTAAATGCCAAAAATTCACACCGCATATATAGAAAATGCATATGTGACAACCAGATAGGCGTTTTAAGGCGAGTCCTTTAACGCCCTTAGGCGGTTGTGGCCATCTTTTTAATTGAATTGGAGCAGTCCTGTTGAGGAAATGAATACCCGCCCTGCGATGGGCAGGCGTATTCATAAACCGCCGATTCTGTCATCCCAGTTCGGTTAGTGTAGCAGCTTCCACGTGCCTCATACATGTGTATAGTCCCCTCGCCCATCTGGTTAAGGCTACATTTACTCCATTACAAAAAACAGTTGTTTCCAAAAATTTAAGAGGCACGGCAGAGGTCAACAGCTGCAATTTCTTGAAAGCTTCCCTGCACGAACCCTCTCTAAATTTTGATTTTGGCGATTTATTCGAATCGGCTTTTTTATGTGTGATTATCTCTTTGAAACTGTGTGTTTGCCGCAAGGCTCATCCCCTAAGGAACGACACCGTAGGAGCCAGATGGGGAAGTAAATCAGTCCCATAATACGCCGTAATAAGTACCCCTGAGAACTCGGGCAGTATTTGGCTAAAAGAATCGTCAGACAAAAATTCCCAGTATGCAGAAATTTAGCACAAACATAGTTCCGCCCTCGATCAAGGTGCATTCCACTAGGAAATTTTGGAAGAGCTGAAATTACTTCCCCAGTGTGGGAGTCATCTAACAAAATGGCAGGCCTCACACTGGTTTGGCCTGCGGTGCGCAAGGCCAAAATTTCAAAACGTTTATCGTTTTTTTAAGAGTTTGTTGTAAGATTTGTAGGCTTGTGAAAGTATTGGTGACACAGTTTTGTTGATATCAACCAAAAGGCCTGTTGTTCCAACACTTCACTTGAGTGTTTGCCATTGTGGAAAAAGAGAGTCGTGATCATCGGCAAACGGTCAACTAATTTCGTCCAGTGCAGTAAACGGATGATTTGAAGATCATTGACGTAAAGCAGGAAACAGCACAGGACTGAGATGATGGATGCCCCGAGAGGGACTTGTTCCGTAACTCAGATTTATATTTGTTTGAAAGACTTGCTAGATATCTGAAACAACTTAAGATCTCTCAGTTAAAAACGAACTAAGCAAATTTAAGAGGCACGCCCCTCGAATAGCCGTGGAACTCAAGTTTGTCAAAGCATGTGTGGAACCGTGGGTCAAGCGCAGTCCGAATGCTTTATGGGACAGAATATAAAGAACACACTCATTTGAGTGGTTACGACATTCCAACCCCCTCTACAATCATAATCGGACAGAGACTCACCGACCTGCGTCTGGGTTTGGTCGATTTTGCCCTTCCTGAAATCCAAATTTTTTCACTTGAGTAGCTGATTGGAAATTTGTCCAAAAAACCGAAGCAATTTCCTTATAAGAAAAAGCTTTTTCAAAGAAAATCTTTTCTCAGCACTGGCAAAATTTTGAGACAGGCCGGTAGTTAGATGATTGAGAGTTGGGTCGGTCCTTCTTGAAAATTGGAACAAACTTTAGCAATTCTGTATGGCGATTAGAGAAGGAAGAAACACTCCACATTTTTGAATGAATAGTTTACGCAATTGAGTTATAAAGTGGTCTCACTAAATGCTTGGCAGTAATTGTTTATTATGAGCCATGGGGACAATTAGATTGAGGTCATTTTTTTTTGTTTAGGCCTGGGAGCTGCATGAATAATTCGGTTAAAATGCTCATCCTGCAACGAACATGGAGCCCAACGGCATAATGACGGATGTGGGGCTCTGTCTTCGCGAGGGGCGTACTTTGGGGTTCAGATAGGCCGAGGACCCTGCCGAACCAGCAATCGGAATTGCCGAAAAATCCATTGAACTGGATATTGAAAATCCTCTGTTTTCACACATCCCTCCACAAGCCTATTCCTCAATTTTAATTAGAGTTTTTTTGTGAGCTTTTGTTTTTATTGTTAATGATGCCCCAAATTGTTTTTGAAACGTTTTTGTAAAAAGTAGAGAATGGATTTTGAGACCCTCATATGCTTTTGCGGCTTGAATCACTTTTCCTGTACTATGTTTTTATAATTTGCTAAAAAAAAATGTGAATAGTGTTTCCTTGAAGTATTTTTTTTATAAACTTGGTAGATAGAATTTTAGTTTTCCTCTCTAGAAACTGAAATAACCCTTTTGTGATCCAGTTTGTGTATTTATGTTTAATTTATGCAACAAACATTTGATCGTTTTTGTAGGCAGCAGATGTTAATGTTGGAAATTCTTTAGAGTTTCGTATAAACCAATTTAAATTGCTGCTCTACAGGTTGAAAATGAATTATAGAAAAATCCAATTTTTCGTTAGAAAGAGAAAATGTTTGAGGTGAACGACAATGTTTTCTGGCCTTGTTGTCTCCTTACCTGTTTTTTATGTTTTAAATTTGGGTCTCTCCTTTTGATATTGTAAACCCCACTAATGATTGGCTTCCTTGGCCATAATAGGTGGTGTCGAAATAGACTGTATATAAACTAAAGGACATCTGCGACACTTGGGTGGTTGGTATATGAATTTTGTCCATATGCCGATTGTGTTTGTAAGCCGTCCACTACTCTAGTCGGAGTTTTGACTAGCAACTCCCAAGTCAAATGACCTAATGTAAATCGACTAATCGAATTGTGGAATGGTTATGTGTATTATCCAAAGGCATCTATGTTGAGATCCCCCGATCACTGACAAATGGCTTGACGTTGCCGAGTTTGGTTTTAGATGCAGGCATGTTGACAATAATTTGTCGAATTTAGAAATAAAAGGATGTCTTCATTAAACCACTGGGAGACCTGTAAATTTCCGATCACGAGTAACATTGATTGTGTTCGTTTGAAGTTTGATCGCCGACTGCTTTTCAAAATCTTTTTTCAGTTGATTGTTGGATCGGAAAAGGTGTATGATAACACATTTTAGAGTTTTAAGAAAAAATAGCAACCTTCCTCCTCCTTTGGGAGTAGTTATTCTGACAAAACGCGGAAGTCCAATTTGCAAACTGTGGGATTTTGTACAGTGCGAAGTATCTTTCCATGTTCAAAAAAAAACTACTTTCGGTTACTACAAGCAGATAAGTTTTGTCCAGATCCCTCGAACATAAGTATTGAATTTGGCCCAGTTTTCTTAGGTTGCAGAAAATTGAGAATTTTGATGAAGCAGTCTGAATTCAGTTTGTTTTTTGAGTGTTTTGTTTATTTTAATTTAGTTTTTGTTAGTAAATTTTGTTCCCGCTGTTTCCAAGGTGGGTCCCTAAAATACAGCTTTTCATTTAATCAATTCATCAGATGCAATGACTTACATTTGGAGGTGAAGATCTTACAGCGTCTGTGTAGCTGTCGTGGGGTAGTGTCCCAAGGTGTAGTCAGACTGGGTTGGCACACAGGGAACGCAGTGTCAGTAGTCGACCCCGGCGACAGTGGTCGGCGGAGACCTGCGGTTCCGCGGTGGCGATGCTCCAAGACCCAGCCTGGACAGCAGGTGACGGCAGAGGCAAAGAACGTGGCGGATGTTTTCACACCCCACAGAGACGGAGCCCTCCTCAAACCCAATCCACCAACAAGTCGGAGCCAGTTGCCCGCTTCCCCTCCCCATAGTCAGATATTGGCCATCGGCGAGTGAAGTGCCGCCCTCCCGATGTGTGTTGAAGTCCAGAAGTACGGATCCTTCACATCTCTGACACGCAGCTCCCTGATGTAGTGGTTGTCCAGGGTAGTCTGCATGTTTATGGGGTTGGTGTTGTTGGAGAGGTCGTGGCGATATGGCACTGTCCACACCACGAACCTTTGCTATGGAGGTGCGCACGATAATCTGCTGTTCCAGGTGCTGAAAGAATTGGAGATGATTTTCCGCTGGTTCTGATTCTGACGGTCATATCGCTCCGGCAATTAGGACACAGCAGCTTCCCGGAAGAGGGGACTGGAACCGCCACTCAAACCACACCTAACAGGCCGGCCCCAGGCTTGGCCAACACCAGATCACCCCGATGGGCGGTATGGATTAAACTTTAAGTCCATTAACATTCTTTGCATGCTTCTTCTTAATATTTATAGCTCAGGCAGATGCCTTATGAACAGATCTACCAGGACCTGGTTACGAAAAGCAAGAAAAAATAACTGTCTGCAGGTCTGCAAAATGATCGAGGACGACCTTAACTTCTGGGAATTTTACACGCTTCCTGTGTTTTTCAAATTTTCTTATATAATTTACCGCAAATACTGTCAAGCAGGTATGCGAACACTGAACCCCTGGGATATTTACTACTGAATTTCTACCATTATTAAAACAGATTTTTTATCACGCTCCCACCACTACTGAAATATAATAAAACGTTGATTAATTTTAACAATTTTTTTAAACACACCGACCCAATAGATGCAAAGAGCGTCTCTTTACATGTAGTCACAGAACAGAAAAAAATGAGTTACTCCATATTACTGCCTACTTAACATTGTTACCAAACGATCGCAACAAAATATCCCAATTTATAGGATAACTGAAATGCGCGCCACTCTGTAATTTGATTATGAAGTAGAAACTGTTCTTTGAATTATAAAAATAAGACGTATCCCCCTATATCGGATTTACATAAACATTTTTTAACTTTATTCAAATGTCGCTCTATCGCTAACGGCTTAAACTCTTGTAAAACACATTGGTATTAATAATGTAAAGCGGTATAGAAAAGTATTGTTCAAGTTTTATGATGTTAAAAAAATCCGGTATTTATACTCTTTTCCATTGCGCATAGATTTTTTAAAATTGAAATATATTTACTTTAGGTAATTATGTACAGAAGAAATTTAACTTCAAATTAACTATATGGATTGCAATTTAAACCTATATGTGGATAGTACTAATTTCGTGTTTCATGACCATTATTGGGTGAAAACATATTCTTAAAACATTTCCACAGTATACACATATATTATAAAGACACATGGTGTCAATAATTTGTTCACACATCACTTGAATATCGTATTTGGAAAA
>NW_025787513.1:0-46450 GCF_021130785.1 Homalodisca vitripennis
ACTCGGGGCAACCATATTATATGCCTACTCGTCGTATTACAGGAGTCGAAACACCCTTTTACTCTAAAACAACTGGTCAGATAGCTAGGTGTTTAGTCGTAGCTTTCGCAAATCGCAACTTGTCTCGTCGTTTATAATTCCCCAAAATATTCTTTAAAAAATTAATTGAATATATTGCGAACTGGTCTAGGTAAATGTCACATTTTTGAGTTATGACAATTTATCTAGTTTTGAATTTTGTATTCGTTAGTCAACTGTGAATGCATTAATGCACAGCAACCCTTATGAATCACAATCAGAATGTTTCAGTTTAAAGTAGCTAGGTGGACAGTACGGACTATGGATTATACTAAGTATTTTAATACTTAATTGAGGATTTTGGATTTTAAATAGTTCGTGTTTTACTTGAAATAGTTATTTATAAAATATTTTCAACTTAAAATGTTGAAAGGCTTCCTAGACAATAAGTAACGTTAAAGATCTGAACTATTTATATAATCGTTGAACTTGGAACTAAACAATTTTAAAGAGTTTGTCTAGGGCCAGGGAAACTTTCTGATCAACATGTGAATACTCGATAGCAAAGATAACATAATTCCTCATTTTAGTCATTTCGAGTCTTCACGGTATAGTAAAATGACCTCTATTTAAACGCCACAACTAATATGTCTGTTATATACATTAACAACAAGACTGTAAGATAACGGATTCACAATATTATATAAGGCAATTTGCATAAGTGTTAATATTAGTCTCTTTTTTATTTTATTCTGAATCATATTTACTACTTTAGTTTTAAATAAGTTCATTATTAATATTTGTGTTGACACAACCATTAAGCTAGTGAATTTATATAAAAAAAAATTTGGGTGATATTATTAAATTAAACGGTGTTATTTTACAAGTTTTAAGGGGGATTTAATATTATTTTGTACAAAAAAAGTTTTATGAATTAGTAAAAATTTAAGCTTTTCAAATACCTATATTGAATTTAGTTTATAAAGTTTTATAAAGGGGGTATTTCAGACTCACCCGCTATAATCTGTTAGCGCCAAAAAAACTACGCTGCAAAGTTCGTTTTAACAGATAACCGCATTTTTTGACGTAGAATTTAGTAACAAAATGTATCAGACCCCCAGGAAATATTTGCCCAAGAACGATCTCACTTTGGGGGGGGTGGTCATCTCTTTTGTAACAAAAGTTTTCAAATGGAATGTAAGTTTACGTGAGATTTTTCCATTTTAAATGGTATACGTAGCCAGAGAATTTTGAGGGCCCAAAACTCAATAATAATGTGTTACCCTCGTATGCACTAGGTACGTAATAGTAAACAATTAGTTTTTGTAAGAGTTTGTTTTACAAAGCTCTTTCAGGAAATATGAAGGTGGCCTAATTGATTTTCTTTCTTTTGTTAAGATAACATAATCATGAAATCTTTAGTACATAAAACTAGCAAAAATTTCCCATACGATATTAGATATAAACCTAGATCAAAAGTAAAAAAAATTGTAATCTCCATTAAAAAGCAATTATTTAAAATAATATTTTATTTTATATATATATTAATTTATATTTTATTTTTTCTTATAAAAGATTACACTAAAAAGCCTGATTTCATTCATGATTTCAAAAGCCTAATAACATCCCAAAATTTACACAACAGAATAAACAGCGCCATTGCCCTTAACCACCATACACCTAGACCTGCATGCTAATATGTACGAATTTGCTTTATTTCCGAGTACTTTGATGTACCTCTGAGTTTCATATCCATTTACTGTATTTGGTGTAGCTAAGAGAGAATGCCATATCCACATCCTAAACTTTTTTAAAGTTTGACTTGGGGGACCCCTAAATCTTTCTCACGTTACGAAGGAAGACGAAATTTTGTGACATAAGAAATTGATTTACCTTATCCTTCATATGTTGTTAAGAATCAGACAACGGTAATTTCGGTATTCAGAATTTTAACTGTTATAAAACGGAAACTATTTATAAATCTTAAGTATTATTTTATAATTGTGTAACCGTTAGGTAGATTGCCATAGAAAATACATCAATAAAACGCCGTTAACTTGATAAAATATAAATGGCAATAGCAGTATAACGTGAGCTAATAACTAGCGTTATTTGTAATTAGAGTCCAGATTGTAGTTGGGGTGCAAAGACAGTAGCACATAGCAATAAAACATTGTTATTTAATAATATTATAAATAGTTGGTAATTGACGTAAAATAAAATACATTGATTTAATTGAATTTATATCTTTAATTAGAAAAAAATTGTCAGCTTTAACGTGATATATTGTGTGCTATCTAGATTGTTAATAGAGTACGATTAATCTAATACTGTGCAAACGGAAATTTAAAAATTAATTTGTATATATGATACGTATATAGTATATATATAATTTAAATATAATATAAAACATACTTTCTATTGTGATTTAAAACTGTTCCAATACCCTGAAATTTCTATTTACAAGTTTGCAAACGCGCAAGACACATACACTACTATTGTGAGACAGAAACTAACCCACTTGTTTTTAGGAGCCCTAATATTGATAACTGATGAGAATCCCAAAAATAGAATTAGAAAAGAAACCTGCAAATTAAATCACTGCTATTTTATAATAATTCAACTGTCATAAGTTCATAGGGGAAATTTCATAACCAAACAGGGTCTTTTGTTTACAAGTGAAGTAAGAATAACTCTGCGATTCATTTTATGGTATGATTCACATTTGTATTACAATCCAATTTATTAAATTAAATTACTACTCGTCATGAGTAATTTGTTAAGTTACATTACGGATTAAATTTAACTATTATCATTAAACATATACTAATCCAATTTAAATATAAGGATGCCATTCTGAAACAACAATTTTAAAACCCAAAATTGATTTTTAAATATTTTTAAGTAAGAACAATAGATTACCTTGTGTATGTGTCGTGTTGTAAAAGTGTGAGTGGGTCGACTTCCTGCCGCATATTGCCGCACCACCCTGTATCAATCAGAAAAGACAGCATGTAATAGTGTATCATAAAAAGCTATAGATTCAAATTTTTAATAACCCAATTTTTAATAATTTAAAATATATCTTAATGAAATAAATGTTTTTTAATTATTATGTATAGTCATGCAATAAATATATAAACTTAAGTCTAATTTATAATGCAGAAAATTTTTAGTTACCTTAATATGTTGTGTAGTGGATAATTTTTGTTGTAGTTAAATTTAGTTCTACACGCACGCACATTTCACCAATCCCATTTCAATCATCAGTCATACTTTGTGTGTTTTGCAACAAACCTGGGGAAGTGTTTATGTTGATGATTGCAAAAGAGGGGACGACAAGCCAACGCAGTACCGAAGTTACCTGGAAAACAATCAGGAACAAAACACTCGAATCACAAATATGACATCAATTAGTAAGGCTGATTTATTTATAATAACCTTTAAATAAAAAGTGTAATACAGTCCTTGAGATTTGACCTAAAACTGTAGTTTTTCAGAATGGCATTTAAATTTACACCGAAATGCCAAAATACTTACGGTACGGTGTCGATTGTTGCTTTGATAATAATGAATATGCATGCTGAAACATGATTTCATAATTATAATCAAAACATAATTTGGAGTCAAATATATAACAAAATAGCGCGGGAAATGACTTAGTAATCCCAGACACTATAGTCAATCAAGGCCGTCCTCTTTACACGGAAAGTTATTTCTTGTATACATAGGGAATAGTGATGTTTGTCCATCCGAAATTCTGCTTTAAGAGGGTAAAATCTTAAAGATTTTGCAGGGGGGAAAAATTTTCCACAATCATCAAAAGTGTCTCAATGAACAAAAGGTAGAAAATACTCAATGCTATTCTGTATCTGTGACGTATCAAAAAAAGGATACAAAATGTGTACTATTGGTAATATCGACTTGCAATTTGTAATAGAACATGTCGTAATGTCGAGTGGAAGCATTGTAAACTGCTTTTAAAATAAGATAATTTTTATAAATCCATTATTGGGGGCTAGTATAGAAATTTCTGTATGAATGCAATTACTAATTGTTTTTTCACAAGAAAAGTTTGAACAAAAAATGTTCAAAGTGGTTGTAAATATGAAAGAAGTATTTCTCTTTTATTAAATAAATGAAAGCTTCGTTGTTACATGTGGTATACTCTACTAACTAATCATGGAAAGAAACAATAAAATGTCCTGCTACTGTGGGGGTTAATCACTGTAATGCTATAGTCTCAAAATTTTAACAATTTTAACTTAGAAAATTTTATAAATTACTTTCTATGAGAACGCGCTGAATTCCACAAATCCCTAATATGCTACCTAAATTTTCAAGAACAAATAAAGTGCTTTATATTCGTTTTTGTTTTAGTTATATTTGTTTCAAATACTGCTCAACGTTTTATGTATACGACTCAAAGTTCTATAAAAAATGTATTTGTACTTTCACTTCGGTTCGTATTTTAGAAACCTCTACAATACATGTACGAAATATGATGTACTAATACAACGTTCACTGGTATGCTCCGCATCAACAATCTTGAAGTTTGACAATGGCAATTGCTTGTGACGTAATGTTTTAATCTGCGTCCAAACTATTTCTGCCATTGTTTTGTTTTTCAAACACTCTGGAAAAAGTCTTCGTGATGAAATACTCCGGGGTTCAGTGTCAATCTTTTTTAACATTTTTTGTAATCTCATAAGTAGAAATTAGAGTGCTAATTAGATTTAAAATATTTGAGCACTCTGAGTTTTATTCTATAACACAAATAATAGAAAGTATGGAATAAAACGACTAAGTAAAACATTTCGTAATATTTAACGCAACGTTAAATCTAAGGAAGATAGAACGAGTTATATCCATCAAGGGAAAACACTGCACTTCAGGTCATTAGGGGTTTAATTTTGGGTTATCGATATATCGCCCTTGAATGATTGGCAAAGCTATTATTTCAAGTTAATTTAAAAATCCAGTTTTCTTATGAGTTCATGTTTAATTCAGTGTTTATTTTCATGTCCCCAGAAACCCATTCGACATCCCAAAACCCAGTTTAACTTTAAATTATACCACAAGTAAAGATGAGACTTACTTTTAGAATACTTTTCTTCTTTAAGATTTCTAGAAAGATTTACTCAGAGTAATATGCTTCATTATCAAATGGCTTAAAAAACAAGATTATGTTTTATTTAGGACGGCACGTTTGTAATAAAATACATTAAAAATGTGTGAAAATGTTAATTACCACCTTAAATTTTTTAATACAGCCTCATTTTTAAATTCATCTAATTTAAATAAAGTATCTATTTATAATATTAAATTTCCCGCGTGCACAAGTTTCATATACTGTTGTATCATCCCTTTAAGTAAATCGTTCCCAAAATCGTGTGAAAAAATCAACTAAATCTTGTCACTAGAAATGTTTTATAAAAGTACGAAGCATAAAATTTTAGTGAAAACTCTTTCATTCATAAACTCCAAAAATTCATTACTCCATCGCAACCCGAACTATCATTTTGGGGGAAAATATCAATGAAGTCCATCTGTTACATTTAAAAGAAATACTCAAACACATAATTCCCTAGTATTTTTTATTTTATTTAAGTCAGTCACTTAAAGGTAAGTTTGTTGTAGAACATTGTAGCTTTTACTTATAGTAAAGTTAAAAAACTATTATTGTAAAACAACTGCTGTCTGGTATAAATACGCAAGCCAATAAATATGCAGTCCGGAAAAATATGTCAACGAAGGAAATGAATAGGAAGATCTATTAGAAATCTTACTTTAGAAAATTCTAATGACCAAACCCCTTTGGGCAGGGATTGGGACTGCCGGTGCTTAAAAAATGTTTGCCGTGCATACCACCACTGTTACTAGAACCCCAACAAGCAATGGCTGCAAGTGACACTGTATATTCGCACCCAGGTAGAGCATTACATGGTACTGAGGGCATAGTCCCTTGGGGGCAGTCGTCCACCATTTCACCATGTAATAACTCCCTCCCTTATTAGGGGTTTGTTTAATTTGGGAAGAAATATGTAGTAGTAGTATTGACGTCTTTCTGTGCTGCCAATCTAAAACCGCAGACAATATGCACTTACCGACAAGAATTTTAAATTAGATCCATAAATTTCTCACTAGACGTATTGAACTTTAACCGTAATAATACACGGTCAAAAGCGTTTTATAATGTTTTCAGATTTACATAATTATTTACATTTTAATAAATGAAGTGCAAGTATGTTAAGACAAGAAAAAAATATTTTTTATTTGACACACCGTGTTGAAATATTAAAAAAGGAAATATAATTTTCTTATTCTCCGGGTTTGAAATTTAAAAGTAATATAAAATTTTTTATATAAGAGATTACTCCCCTATTTTTTTCAATTTTATCATGAATAACAACTCCTAACTTGTTGCAACCCAAAACCCCGTTATTCAAGTTGCGACAATGTGCTGACTTGTAAAGATGTGTCAATATTATTAAAGATAAGTTTGAATTTAAATATTGTTTAATGATAAGACTTATACGTTTCACTAGATATACACTTTTAAAGAACCATGCTCAACATTGGATTTAATTTTTCACTAAAAAAATAAGTACACAAAGGGGTTTAAAAAATTACTAAATTTATAAATTCCCGTTACAATTTTTTAAATTTGCTATAGCAAGTTTCTAACAAAGAATTCATAGAATTTACTAGCCACATGGAAACTTTTCTTTTTATTACATCTTCTTAGTAATATCCTCCTTTTAAAGATTTTTTCCCCATCCTGTTCTCACTGATGTTTGTGTTAGAAGTTAGACCTACGACCACATGTAGTGGACACAAAGGTACAACCTTTACCAACTCCCTGGAGGTTGTTTTATGGAGAAACAAACCTGAGGCATATACAATGGATGACGACAATGAAGATATAACGAGAACGACTTGCGTTTCGAATATTTAATTAAGTTCCCAGCAGTGGGAAAACACGAAATTTAGTGTGTGCTGATATAACAGGAAAATCGATCTGTCAACCAAGCCCAGTTTTGGGGAAGATCAAAACGACAACAGCATCTCGAGGGATACAAAATATAAATACTGGAAAAATCTTATCCTTAGACATTTTCCCAAGACTCTTTTATACTTTTAATACTGTAATTTATTATTACTATCATCACTGTTGGGCAATTAAAAGAAAGGGGGGGGGAGAAAAAGTTAGTTAAATTGTCGGCATATAATTAATAATATATATATTTTTTTAAAGGTTTCAGTTTGTACTGAAAGTATAAGAAATAAATAGGTAAGGAAAAATGTTTTATTTCATATTTTTAACACTTTGAATATTTCTTATTTCGACCACCACTACAACCAACTCCCAAAACTTATGTTTTTTTCTAGATATAGAACCTTGTCCAAAAAATTTAAGGAACAGGATAAGTACTTAAACTAAAAACAATTGGGAATACAACTACACCACAATATAACAATAAACATGTGAAGAAATCATTTAAATTTAAATATCATAAGACATTTTTAGAACAGATATTGCAACAAGCAATGGTGGCACCAATTGTAACAGTTATAGTACGTTTTATTATTACATTCGTACATTCGCAAACCGGGGTTTTTTCTTTTCCGTTGTTGGAGTCTAAGGATACTATACAACTTTCGTTCAGTCAAAAAGCCAAAATAAAAGTACGTCAGAGAACATAAATACACTTAAATGTTGATTGTGAACAATCCAAAACCAATCGCGTGTATAACTTCGTTAGTAGAGTAGAGAAGGTTGTGTTTTTTAATTATGTAATATTTAAGTCACACTGTAAACTGCCTCCAGCGGTAAGTGATAATAAATGACATGCCATGTGACGTAAGTGGCTGGTGTCTTATAATAGTAATCTACATGACATGAACATACAAATACAGTAAGTGAGTTCTAGTACTTTCTGCTGTTCAATCAGGGTAAAATAAGTCAAAGCTATTAATTTTGCTACAATCTAAACTCAAGGCGTAATTGTTTTAACACAAAAATTTAGACAACATTTACAGCCATACAATACAAGAAAACATCTAGGTGAATTTTATTCAATGAAAATAGTGATGTTTTGGACTTATCCATTTGAAGAATAATCCTGTTCTGGTCCGAAGGTCGGAAAAGAAGACTGAATACAAAACTCTGCTAACTATTCCATAACCAACTTG
Source organism: Homalodisca vitripennis (assembly GCF_021130785.1). Taxonomy (NCBI): domain Eukaryota; kingdom Metazoa; phylum Arthropoda; class Insecta; order Hemiptera; family Cicadellidae; genus Homalodisca; species Homalodisca vitripennis. The sequence continues at coordinate 8,215 of NW_025787513.1, forward strand.
AAAGAAAAACCTACTTCTCGATGCCTCTTTACTAAAAACATTTTAAAAAGGTTTTTAAATTCGTTTAAAATTGGTTTAAATTGTGTTTTCATGGTAACAAGGAATAATTATTTGTTTGCTAAGAAAAAGGCTATTCGTATGCGTAAGAATAGTTTATAGAAATTATCAAGAAAACAATTCTAATATTTTACACCAGAAAAACTTATTTCTATAATTTTTTATAGATTTTTCCAGCAGAATAGGTATATAAACCCATTACCAGAATGTTGGTATTAAACAAAAAAGTTATGCATGTTCGTATGCTGAGTAGCATGAAAAAAATAAGTTTCAATAAATGTTTTGGGTTATTATTTTTTACAGAAGAAATATAATTTGACCTCCCCTCAGAAAAATTACTTATTTGCAAAATGGAGGTTTTGGTCAAGCGTCATCGATATACCAAACCCTGTCCAAGCTGGGATTATTGACAACAATTAACCCTCTTTGGCCATAATTACTAAGATAATTGTATATCGTGAAATGGTAGTTCCAAACACAAAAAAACATAACAGAACAAATATGTAGTTCTTTAAGCTAAGGCAAATACTTAACCCGAAAATCTTCTTTTTGTTATATAGGTACAAAACTTTCTTTTTACTGTTGCATGTAACTCTCGTTTATTATTGGTAAAATATTCAAATAATCTGCCGGGAAAATATGTATTGAAATAATTTGCATTTTGGATATAATTATTATAATGTTTTTCTTATATAAAATTACCAATTTAGACTAAACCGGATTGGGACTGCCTGTGGTTGCCGTGCATACACCACTGTTACTATAACCAACCAGTAATAGCTGCAGTGAAACTGTTATGCGCACATCCAGTTTAAGGCATTACATGGTACTGATCGGCCAGTCCTTGGGCAGGGGCGTCACACTTCTACCATGTAATACTCCCCTTCCTTATTAGGTTTGAATTGAAATATCTATAGCTTACGATCATGAGTGCTGCAATCTAACGAAGACCAATATCTCCACAAAAAGAGAATAATAACTAGATTCTTAAATTCTCACTGAGTTCGACTGAACTTGGAAGTATAAAAATACTGCAATTTTTTGGGTTTTCATAATATAATTTTTTTTATTAGTCATTATCCACATGATTCTTTAAATTTGGCATGTAATTGCTTTCTACATAAACAAACATTAAGTTATATTATGATTGTGCATATTCAAACGTGGAAATTTAGTTGTAGCGCCATTGAAGCACTTAGTTAGCCTGAAACATTTTCGTTTATGTCTACTGATAGGATGTTAAGTTTACTTTTCTGCATGGATCATCTATATGACCGCCATGAGACATCACAATGAGTATAATGATTAAAAATTAAGCATGCAAACTTAGCGAAGCAGATTAACAACAACCCGTGGAGTAGGCTCAGTCTTACCTTGTATGTATACAACAAACCATAAAAATAAATGGACTTGGGTCCATTGTAAAACACGTGAATAGTGAAGCATGAAAAAGTAGGAATGTTTTAGGAGACATTCACAAGCAAACCATACTAGACTAACTTATCTCGTACTTGTCTACATAGATTCTACTACTACTGATGTAATATATACAAATTAAGTAAGTTATGTGTCAATTGATATGTGATTTGAATGTTTTAATCATTTTAAGAATTTGAAAGTACAGGGGTAAATTTTGGTCAATATCTACCGGAAAAACAATACAAAACCATCGGCAAGGGTATTTATGAAAATCCATGAAAAAAATAAACTGAGTTTAAGGTTAAAATGGATCGATAAAATACCAACATATCGTTTACCTGATGAAAAACTGCAGTAGATTTATAATTTTAAGAAAACACGGAGCAAGCTCATTAATTATGTAAAGGCCAATATCCCTTTATATTTTTAGAAACTTTAATTACAGTTTATGTTTTATTTAGTTAAATTCCAAGCTTAGTGGAATATAAAATTTATCCGTCAATACTAAGTACGTATTTTAAGGTCAGCTGCATCACAAGAGGATATAATTGAAATTATTTATACACCAGCTGGCTTTATTAAAATGTTTAATGTTTACATACAGTTTTTTTCTTATTAATTAACGTTGTTCTTCTAACATTATTAATTTGTTGCTTATAGTCAAATCAAAGAATTAGTGTATAAAAATTTTGCAGTTAACCGATTTCGGAGGACGTAAATCATTCATATTGCTCTTGAGTGAAAACCATTGTTTAATTTAACAAAGCATACAGGCGTCCTTCCGTATGAAAACCACTTTAAAATTTTCGACATGTTGTCGTAGTGGTTTGATATAACAGACTTATAATGTGCATTGCGCTGTCTCCCAGTGAGAGTTTACAACAGTTAGTGAAAATAAACCCACTCGTCAACTGAAATATGGAATTCTCACTAAATCTTCAAATCCGAGTGTCCAGCAAGAAAAACCTGAAGGTCCGCTAGGTACCTCTCCAAATGGGTTAAATAAAAAATATTATAAATTAGCTTCCTCGATTGTAGCCCTTGTTGTGTATGTATAATCAATTTATATTTATTATAATATAAATTAGCATGGGTTACCAAAAATAATCATTGGACTACAAAATAATAAAACAGAAGCTTCAACTGTTTGGTTTTTTATAAAATATTTATAAATTCAATATTTTTTATCGGATACAAATTACTCTAACACTTATAACATTTAGAATTTCACAAGTTCCTAAATTGGAATTCATTAGCAAACTGATAAAATTTCGATAGTAAATTTTGAATCTTTGGGTTTCATCTAAAGGTATAACCATGTATGTAAACTTGATATAAGGGTAATTAATTTACCTTTTACGTAGGGCGATGGACAAGATTTCAGGTTGGAAAGTCAGCACTGCTTTTTTATTTTAGATTCTTTACAATAATTTTGCATGTAGTTTGTGTTCAAAATTAAATCTTTTCTGCGTAAGAATAGAGTAAATGCGTAATTTACTTTAACAAGAGATAAGGACCTCAAATCATAAAATCAAATAGGAAATTAACCTAAAGTTGGAAAGACTGATTTCACAAACTTCATGCACGGCTAATATGAGTGATGACTAAAACGCTTTTCATTTCTTTAGCAAAATTAATCAAAGATATTCTTAAAGTTAATGTATTTAAGTCCGACAATCATCAATATTGATCTTTAGAACATGTAACAGAATATGTATAAAAAATAGAAAGGAAAAAGCACACTACAAGGAAGTAAATGATGTTGGTCTCATAATAACCCAGCGCTATTCATCTATTATGAAAAAAATCCATTACTTCTGAGGAAATACATTTAAATTTTGAAATTGTGAACAAGGCACAGACAATTGCGTGTATAACTTCATATACTGGTGTCAAGAGCGATTATAGATATATTTTTAATTAATAATATATATTTTTAATCAACTGAAACTGCTTCAAAGGTTGTGATAATAAACTAAAAGAGTATGTGGTGTAGAGGATGGAGCCTCATACAGTAATTGACTATAGACTACATGTACAGTAAAATAAGTAAGTTTACAGTACTTCTAGCTGTTATTATTAGGAAATAAGTCGAAATTAATGAGAATGCTACAACCTAAACTCCAATGCCTAATTGTCAACAATCAATATTCATACAACATCTACAGCCATATATACAACACTACATCTAATTAAGATTATATTCAATGAATAAATGTGATGTTTTGACTTGTCCCATTCTGCAGAATTCTCAAAGACACAACGGCTCAGCCGTGGTGTCAGGGTCCACACGGAAGAAGACCGAACATTAACGCTGCTAACATTGCCAGTATTTAACTTTGAAATAAAACTAATCAGAATACCACTCTACTGAAAAATTTTTCGAAAGTATTAGATTTTAAAATTGTATTCGTCATGGTAACTATGAATAATTAAGTTAATTAAGAAATGGACTAATCTTAAATCATAAGTTATAGTTGTATAAATTTCTAAGAAAGAGAGATTGTGTAGATATTTGCACTAGAAGTATTAAATTTTCAATGTGTATTTACGTACATGCTATGGATTTTAAATAAAATAATATCAGTTCCCATATGTTTTGGCCATCAAAAAAAATATACTTTTTTTTTAAGTTTTGCTCAAAATCCGTGTATATGCGTTGTGTTTTTTCCTATAAATATTTTTAGGGATAAAAGCAAGGATTATGGCATTAAAACACATTCTGGAATATATGGCTTTTTTGTTATTGTTTAATTTTTGTACCATCCCACATCCTAACATTACCTTGCCAAAGTACCGCAAATTTTGAAAATTAGAGTTTGAGTCTTTGACGCCTTTTGGGATCCGAAAGCTCGTAGAGCACGGTCACCCTTTTGGGATCTGACTTTTGTCTTTGATATATGTTTTTTTATTTGTGTAATCCAGCTGTATAGGTTATGGTTATAGATAAGGTACTTATTGAATAAATGGGCATTTGAACGTAAAGAGCGCATTTATAATATGCATTTAAAAGAACAAGTTTTATTTTGGCATAGGGTAAAATAAGAAAAATATAAAATAGATTATATATTACCCGAAGAAACTTTTTCCTTTTACGACTAAATTCTTGTCGAACTGTAAGTATTCTGGTAATAATTAATCATCAGAACAACGACTGCAATTGAGATATTATAATTTAAAAAATAATATCTCAAGCTTCTCATCTATGAAACTTTGGTGTAGTGTAATTTTTGTAATTTAATTTTTAAATAACGTCCGTATTGTACCTATAAAATTGAATTCAAACTGTAAAAAAAAGGTTTAATCGTCATTATATAAATTAAGTACTAAATCATCTAAATTGAACATTTGATTACACTTTTCGTCTAACTGAAACAAAATTAATCGAATCAAACAGGGATAGCCAATGTTTTTAATAATCACTATACAGAATACTGCTAGTCAATTTTATTGAAACGGAGAATATTATATTTGAAGTTCACTATTCAGTTGTCATTTATTAAGGGAGACAATTATAAACAGGTCTATTAATTATAGACACACACAGTCTCTCTCTCCAAAAGAAATTTTTTAATAGTGTTATACAGCGTTAGTTTTTAATCTCGTGTGAAGACGTCCTCTTAATATTCCATAACTGTTAGTTTTAATAATATCCTTGTACATACAACCATAAAGGAATAAATAATGAGATTTATTTCCCACTGGAACTGGCACTAGCTATTTTGTAACAGCTGGAATCAATATTTTTCTTGGTTTAGTTTGTATTGGGCTATTATTCATGGAAGTCCTTTTCCTTTGTTGTTCTAATGTCATCTTTTTTCTATATATTGTGTTATTCTGTGTTCAGTATAATTTTGCAAAACAGTTAAAATCCAAACAATTCAATTGTGCGGATCAGATTTATTTGTTATTATTCTATAACCAATAATAACTGGTCAGATGATTGAAAGGATGAACGTATTGTTCAGTGAGATAACAATCAGAGGTAAATTAGTTTATAGTTCTTTTTATAAATCTAAGTCCATAAATACATGTTTTTATGTTATTAAAAAGGTTATTTTAAACGTAGGGCCAACCTCCTAGTTAGAATAAAATTAAAGTCTTCTCCTATCGATTTCAATGAAAATTTCCAACAGTTTTTGATATTTTGCTTTTTTAAAAACAATATATAAGTGATCTTGTACAATCAAGTAATGTTATGATCAATAGGTTTTGAATAACATGTAGAATACTATATAAATAAAAATTATAAAATTCCTTGAACATATAAACCCGACTTAAATTATATATAACCAAAATTTAAAAAAATATATGATTACTAAAAATCGTTTATACTTCTATTACAATACTTTTCCAGCATTCAAATATAAACTATTTAGTGCTAGATCTATATACAACATAAGGCTGTATTACGGATCTTCAGAGTGCTTTAAGTTACAACATAACTCTATAGTGACGTATAATTAATTGTTGGAGCCTTTCTCCCGTTTGATCTGTGTTTGTGGAATGAATTTTGATCAACTTATAAGCCATTTTTGTCAATGATTTAAAATTGAAGTATGTTTTTTATTAGTTTTGATTACTTACTCCAAACTATGGTGCGGTTACCTTGAATCTTGCAACTTGCTCACGTACTAGGAGTTAATATTTTGTTTTATGTTGTATAAAAATTTAAAATGTTAAGTATTAATTACTTTCAGAGTTAATACTATCCAACATTTGTGTATAAAATACATAAATCAAATATTTAACTGTTCCTAATAACCTAATAAACCCTTAAATATTTTTGAGATTCCTTATCCGTTTCCTATATCTGTGAATAGTCTAGTTTAAATGAAAAAAAATTTACGATTTTTTTTAAAGCATCTTTAAAGTTTCAATCTCAAAAGAATAAATGCCAAAGAATTGCTTACTTATAAAGTTTTGATGGGATTAATAATGTTTAATCATGACATGTAGTGAAACTATAGGTGAGAGATTAAGATCTGACAAGAGAACAAATAAGTTAAGTCTAACTTAACTCTTGCGATTTCTTTCAGCTTTTCTCAAACTAACATTCAGTTCATCACAAACCGAGTAACTTATTCTTAAGTGGAAAAGTATACTCGACCACTGCTAGTGTAAATTAAAAGCAAAGTTACTATTGGAGAGCAAGCCAAATATACATTACTGGGGACCAATCCAATCGCAAATAACTTAGGCTATAAAGATTGTGTTTTAACATGCAACTACATACAATAACTATGCGAACAGTGCCGTTCATTATTGCCTCTCTGACAGTTTCTGACAAGCTGGTGTACAACCACAAAGTCTGACGTTGATGAATTTCGTTATGAAATTTAAAAACGTTCAGTTTATCTTAGAATAATTTCCCAAAGATTCTCTTATATACTTGAATCTACAAAAACTTGATACGATTATTAATGATAAACCATATCTTTCGTAATTTAAGTAAAAGAATTCCAAATTGTATTTATTAAATGGTCTAAACCTCTAATAATATCAAAGCGTATTTTTAATTTTGCATCAAGAACATCAAAGTCTGTCTCCTCTATATTTCCCTCAAATAAATCGTTAATTTGAATGATTTAGTTCTAATGTGGTGAGATTTGACAAGATTATATCTCTTAACTTTTTCTTATTTTGAGGGTTAAGAATTCCGCCTCAATTCGCTATGTGTTTATGAGCGTTTAAAACTACAATAACACATTTAAAAATTATGAAAGTTATATTAAAATTTATATTGTCCTCTTATATCTAGTCACTTTAAATTTGTAATTTAGATTGGTACGAATATGCCTAAACTCAATATACCAAAAATTTATTAAAGAATGGTAAACAGTAAATTTGTAATAATCAAATTTATTATTGTACCAAAGAGCACCCAAGACCTCTGGGCTAAATGTTAAATAGTAATTGCATAAAAATGTTTAACTATCCATTATGTTAAAGTGAAATATTATGAAAAACACAAGATTCTTACAGTTATAATTAAATCAATTTCCTTTAAAAATAAATCCTTAAGTTATATTTAATATGTTTTCCTGCAAATAATTCAAAACTTAAATCAATCTAATTTAAATACTTTGTCTGTATGAAATATTCATTTATATTTGAGACCAAAAAAATACAAACCTATACTCAATATAGCTGCCAATTTAAAACTGTTTTTGGATTATAAATCCAAAAAACTTCACGAATTATAATTTTAAAAACATATACAGGAATCAGTTAAGAGTTTTAAGTTACTCAATTTTTTAGAAACACCTTAGTGTATTTAAAAGTACGTAAATATCAGCATCAATTACTTAAGGTTTGGTTTCTAGATTTCGATTGATTAATTATAGAACTTTTCCAAGTATTTATAAGAATAATTGATATATTGTCAAATATAATTCCCATGAAATATACATTAAAAAGAATGTGCCATGTAAATTTCTTAACCAAAATCCTTGTAAGCACACATTTATTTTAGCTGACCTTCAGTTACAACTTTCACTATCGTTCATAACAACATTCTGTTCCTGTCGGGTCTATCTTCTTCATTTCTTTTCTACTAGAGTAAAACTGAGTTAAGTAATGTTGTTATGACTCTCAATGGGATTTGTCCCTTAGCGTTAGCGAATATTATCTTCATAGGTTCTTTATGGATAACCATGATCAGAATGATAAAGTGGAAGAATAAATACATTTGTCAAATTACTTGCACACGAGTCAAAATAATAATTAGCCGCATTCAAATGTTGGGAGACAAGATTTCATTTCAGCGCATCCTTGCGTTGCGCATGCAACTTCTTAGTTCCAAAGTCAAATTTTATTATTTGAACATAGCTATGGATTCTAACTTGAATGTAAATGTTTCAACCACTTAGACAAAAACATGTTCGATGATGGTGAATGTCCTAACCCACAATTTGGCTGAACGTAATCCCTTGGAGGGCAATTTCTTTCTTGTCTGTCCTGAGTTTACTAACCGACAACTAACAAAATGTATAGCAAGCTAATATGTACGAAGTTCCCATTTCGAGTACTTTGATGTAGTCTTTGAGAGAGAATTGCATATCAACAAACTAAACAGTGAAGGACTTCCTTGAGACCACTAGATCCTTTGTCAAGGATACGTAAACAAGACAATCTTATAACTAATCAAGCATTATTTTGATTTATCTTTCCCTCCTTATGTCCGAAAAAACTTATCCCAACCGTAAAGTTCAGTAGCCAAGAAGTACTGTTATATACAGTGGAAACATTTATTTAGTTTTTAAAATATTATTTCTTGTTTTAATGAATTACCAGTTAGATGCATTGCATTGACACATATTTATCAAAATTGACATCTTAAAAGGAATAGGTATATAATACGTTTTAAAAACGTGAAGAGTTGAAAGATTTTTAGTAGCAACCTATGCTACATAAGTAAATAATATTTTTAAATTCCTATTGCAGACCATTTTTTTATATTTGAAGTTTTCTTATATCTTCGCGGCTCGTGCAACAGTTGACGCTTAAAAAACTAATTTTATTATGTTATTTATTAATGACAATTTCACACTATGAATTCAAAACAGCGCTTTTTGTCCTTAACCACTTCTCCAACCCCCTCAGGTTAATATGTACCGAAGTTTGGTATTCGAGTACTTTTGATGTAGCCTGAGAGAGAGTTTCATATCACGTAAACTAAACAGATAGATGCTGTGAGACCTAGATCCTTTGCCAAGTATACGTAAGAAAGACAAACTTGTGACTGGAGCATTAATGATTTAGGTACTGCACATAAACATTTTAATAAAATTACCAAATCTAGATAGATTAAATAGACACGTAATTTATTTAAAATCGACCCTCTTTATGTAATAATAAATAGTCATATGTAATAAAACGGGTGCCAATAACTACCGTATTTGTAATCATATCCAGATTGAAGTTTGGTGCAAACAGTAACACATAACTTGGATGAGTTTTTAAACATTATCATTTAAAAATCGAACATTTTTAAATAGCGGGTATTCTCATTCAAATGCAATAAATTTTCATTAAAATATCTTCCAATATATTTATGTATTTGCGATCACATTAGGATTTCGTGAATGCGACCGTTTCAAATATTTGGAAAAATTAATTACAATATCTGGACAAAAACTATGGATCGCGAGTAACATTGTGAGAGAAGAAGTTAAACGTTTACTTCAATGACCTGTTGTTCAAAAATTCCAATTTGTGAGACAATAATTGGTTTATTACATACATTTTATTTCAGCCAATGTCTACCTAATTTTTTTAATTAAAAATATGCAGGAATAAAATGTATTTCAGTAATTTTAGATTTGTTTTGAATTACAGCCTTTGTTGATTATGCTTAAGTTTCTAAATACTTAAGCTTTCTAAAATACTTAATATTCACATAAAATAAAATATATATTCCTGCTATCGAACACTCATAGTTGCAAGCACGTTAAAAATTGCAGACAAGAACGAAAGATTGAAATTGTGTAAAAATTTCCGGTTCCAATCAAAGAACATTTTTATATATGTGAAGTTAAAAACTATAATTTATAGTAAATAGTTTATGGTTTTCAACATAATGTAAAATACATTACTAGAATGGTATCTGCATTGCATTTTATCTTAATAGAAAACAGTGAGTCAGCTTTGCTGTGAGTATATCTATGTGCTATCAAGATTGCTCCTGGAATACGAATTAAATCTAATAGTAGTGCATTGGAAATATATATATATCTATATATATAGCAATAATTACTATTTTGATTTAAGCTTTTCGCATCCCTAAGATTTATAGTAACTTAGTTTTGGTAGAAACGCGCACTCACATAACACTATTATTGTAAGACATAAACTATCACACTTTGTATTCGAACCCTAATTTGACACTCAACATAAATTTTCAAAATAGGAAAAAATACAAAAACCTTCAAAAACAAATCATTGCGAATTTCACAATACTTTCATGTAGTACTAAGTTTAATAGGCAATAAGAATAAACCAAATACTTCATTTGTTTACAAAGTGAATGTATGGAAGTCTGTGCGATTCATTTATGGTAGTGATTCACAATTTATATTACAATCTAATTTACCAAATTATTTACTAATGTCATGACTAATTTTTAATTATATTAAAAAATATTATAGTAAATTGTAATTATTTGGAAAATATTAACTATTATCATATAAACATATAAAAAACCAATTAAAAATAAGTATGCCATTCTGAAATACCAATTTTAACCAAATTGATTTAAACTAGAACAATACACTACCTATGTGTCGTTTGTGTATTAGTGTGAGTGTGGGCGACTTCCTGCCGCATTGGAGACCTGCATCGAACCCTGTAACAGGTTAGAAAAGACAGCATGTAATAGTCCCTACTCATAGGTAAAAACATACAGTTTCCCAAAACCCATATAATTATAAAAATAGACGTTAATTAAATAAATAGGTTTAATACTAAGTATATATTGATGGAACATATTGTAAACTTAAGTCCAATATTAGCAGATAAAATTAGATAACCTTAATAGAGTTTTGAGTTATTGGGAAAATTATTGTTTGTAGTTAAATGTAGTTCTACACGTACGCATCACTTACACACTTTTCCATTCAATCATGCAATCATACTCTTGTGTGTTTTGCAACACACGTGGGGACGTGGTACGTGATAATGTTCAAAGAGGGGACGGTTCAAGCCCAACGCCCGGAACCGAAGCCACCAAGAAAATAAACAGGAACAAAAACTCTCGAATCACAAGTATGGACATCAATCAGTAGAATGGTTTATTAATAATACCTTACAAAAGAGTCTTGAGATTTTGAACGTAAAACTGTAGTTTTCAGAATGCCATAAAATTTACACCTAAATGTCTTCAAATACTTATAGTAACCCGTGTCATCTCGCATTGAGGGATAAGAAAATATAGCATGCTGGAAACATTATTTCAAATTAATAATCAAAACAAAATTAGATAAGTTATTAAACTAATGCTTAGATAATATGGTATAGATAATATTGGTAGTGGGTTTTTAAATACAGAACAGAAAATATGTAACGAAGTAAATGTATATGTGATCCAATTAAAATGTAACTTAAATTAACACTTCTAATAACCAACCTTGGCAGGGATTGGGACTCTGCCTGTGCATAAAGCAGTTGCCGTGCCTCCACAAACTGTTACCCAAAACCGACAGCAATGGCTGCAGTGAAACTGTTATGCGCACCCAGGTTTAGAGCATTACATGGTACTAGGGCCAGACTTGGGCAGGTCGGCGCCCGTTCTACTATGTAATACTCCCCCCTCACCTTATTAGGTTTTGATTATTTGAGATTATTTAGCTTACGTCAACTTGTGCTGCAATCTACCACAGACAATATGCACCTTACTCGACAAGAGAATAATTTAGATCCGTATTAATACATGATAAATGCATTTAATGATTTCAGATTAACAATTGTTTAATTATTATTGTATTGCAAGTATGATTATGACAAGAAAACAAAATTTTTATTTGACACACCGGTGATATTAAAAGAAAATATATTATATTCACGAGTTGAAATTTAAGTTATATAAATAAATAATAGAGGTTAAATCCTTAATATAGTTCAATTTTATCTTGAAGTAGCACTCCTAATTTGCACCCAATCTATTCAAGTGCACAATATCTGACTTTGAAAGATGTGTCAATATTAATTAAAAGATAAGTTATGATTTAGATATTAGGATTATTGATAGGAATAAGTGACATCTACGTTCACTAAATATATAAAAATTTTAAAGAACAATAATAAACATAGGACTTACCTTATACATAAAGATTAAGTTCACAACGTGTTAAAAAAATACTATTTATTTGTAACCCTTTATAATTTTATTTTATATAGAAACTTTTCTAACAATGGAATCCAAAAATTTATTAACTTTATGTAATCTTTTAAACTATTTATTAACATAATTCTTAATATTCTCCGTACATAATTTTTGCCCCTGTTCCTCACAGATGTTGTGTGTTAAGAAGAGAGCCAACGACCACAGGTAGCAGACACCCAGGTACAGTACGCGCGCTGGGAAAGGGTTTCGGGGGCCCTGTCGATGCCCTACTAACCAAATAAAAACATTGACTCTCCAATGATCCCTCACGGACAGGCAAAGTTTATTTCTCGCTCGAACAATCAACTTATGGTTAGACCAACTTCCCGTGTACAAATAAAATTCTGAAACTTCGCAGATCTATTTTCCTGTTTATGCCAATGCTAATTGGTGTACTAAGTTTCAATGACATTCTTACTCTTCCTTATTTCTTCAATAACATAAATATTTTTAAAAGTAACTGAGCCAAAATTGGTGATACAAAAAAGTTTTGTATTTGAGGATTTTTATTATATTTGGGTCAGGAAACCATTTCACTCAGCGAGAAAGTTTTCCTGAATGAACTGAAAGTTAATTTTAGATTTAACTTTTTACAGATACATAGTTTAGGTTAGCAGTAACTTAGTCTGACGTGGAATGTATCACCGACACCGCTGTGCCCTAACAGTTTAATGGCCCATTCACGTAAATGCAACATGGCAATACCATTTGAAAAGTTTAAAAACATTGAAATCACTTAGAGCAAATATTATATTTCTGAAAAAAAAAACACATTAGGTCATAGTGGTGATCTGTGATAAACTAAAAGTTTTTAACTTTAATGAAATTTATGTTGAATTTTCACTGTAATAATATTCGAAATATAAAGTGTTTTTTGAGGGTGTATTGATTATAAACTAATTTTTAAATGAAATATGAATGAAAACGAAACACTGTTTGTATAAAGAATCCTGATTATGAAAAAACTTAATGTAATTAATTATGTAGCCAAGACAATAAATTAATTTATTTTTAGGCATATTCTACAATACACTATACATAGAGAGCATTGGGGGGAGGGGGGATAAGATGGGGGGGGAGGGGATGGGGGGGGGGGGGGGTGGGAGTTGAGGGGGGGGGGGGGTGAGGGGGGAGGGGGGGGGCGGCGTATTACATTGTAAGCATTCAATTCAAAATTCGAATACATACCTTAGCAATTCATTGTAATATTAATTGACTTTCTCACAGATAAGAAATAAAATGTCATAAATTCTATAAGGGTGTAATATAAAAATCGTAAAATTACGTAATTACGTAAAATTGAAACACCACAAGCCGCAGCAGTTCTTTCTAAACATTTATTTTATAGGATTTGATTCATCCATTTAGAACCACTCCATATAATTTCTCGATCCCTTGCTTCTCGTAGTTTTTCCTCTACGCCACTTTGGAAACGTAACGGACCATTATACTACCGACAGAGATGATGAAATCAAAAACAAACTACTAAAATTTGTAATATAACCTTAATATGCAAGGATAGTATTAAAAAAATTTGTAACGCCCTCCAACTACGAAAATTCGGATAACCTCACAGTTCATAATTTTCATTAGTTTTTTTACCTACTAAAACTAATGAATTTTGTAATAACGCACTAAAACAACTTGTCCACTTCTAATAACAGTGAATACTCGACTGTGAGGGCGAACAGGGGCAATACATATTCCAGACGGCAAGCGGCCAAACATTGGAGGATTTCTGCAGAATATTGTTACTATCCGGGCAATCCACCTGTCCCCCGGCCATAGTCCGCTCGGTTGACTCGGATCCGTAACCTTCAGCGCGCGTGTACTGTACTACCTTTACCAACTCCCTGGAGGTCTTTATGGAGGCAATACATTGATGCCGTTAATGAAGACAAAACGAGAAACGACTCATGTTAAAAACAACTCGCGGGTCGAATAAATATTTAAGTTCCAGCAGTGGAAAACGAAGTTGTGTCTGCTGATATCACAGGAGATTTGAAAAATTAAACCCAGTAAATATGCACCTAACCCTGTCAGTACAACCCATCAGAGCCTCGGAGTTCAAGTCGTGGATCACTATGTAGCCGCTAGTTTTTTCTCTCGCACTAAAAGTAGGAGTTCAAACCATAATATTTTGTACATTTAGATATTAAGGACGCAGGAAGTGGGAAAGAACTAAGATTAAATGCTTCCGGGTGTTAAATAGGGTGGAGAACATCTAGAGCCAGCTCTAACAACATTTTCTAGTGGAATCAGAATCAGTAAAGTATAGTTACAGCGCAAGGTGAACCTACGCGTGATCATATAAAGCTAATAAATTGACACAATCAATCCGAGTTTACTGGTTGACCTGGAAGAAATCAACTGTCAACCTCGCTACGAATTGGAAAGAATCAAAACGATACAGCACTGAAAGGGATAAAAGAATATCAAGCTGTGAGTCTTCCTATAAAGTTTTCCCTGGATCTTTAGTACTTTATACTAACATTAAGGTAATATTTTCCAATCAGCTGTCAGGCAATTAAAAAGGAGAGAAAATCGTTAAGGTAAAAATATTTAAAATGTAAATTAAAAATACTTTTACTTGTCTGGGGGTCAGTTTTTTGGTGACTCAAAGCGTAAGAAGAAGGTGATAATTATAGAAAAAATTAATTTATTTCATATTTTTTGAAGAGACCCTAGTTGGAAACTTTGTATATGTCGATTAGGCAGGCCAGTGACGATTTAAGAATTGCGAAGTTTATATATATTTAACAAGCAAATGAAGATATTCTTCCAGATTACAATCCAAGACGGATAAGGCCAGTCTGGGAAAAGAGCAATTCAAATACAATGAAATTACGCATCATCCACCTAATAGAACCTGGTCTTGCATTATAAACATTTATTATAACTTGTAAAATAAATCATAAAAGGAAAAAGGTCACTGAATTAAAAAATGCCGGTCAATTTTCTTAACCTAATATTTATATTTAAAATTAGTATAAAACATGGTTTATAAATATCTACCTATGATTTCCAAATATACTTATTGTTTGAACCAACGACAGTATAGTAAGCAACCCGTGCGAATAAATGGGTGGGAATATGCGAAGCAACAAAAAAAAAAAACAAAATCATTTTAATATTATGTAAACAATATTAATTCGTTCAATAGAAGAAAAGAAAAATTTGTCTGGATAATAATGTAGTAATATTCAAACACAATAAATTACATCCTAGAAAACTTAATACACTAGGACTTTGCACGTGCACGACAGGGGGAAGGATAACAGGTGGGGGAGCACTGGGGGGGGGTGGGGGCGAGCGGTGGTGGGGGGTGGGGTGGCGATGGCAAGGCAGGCCGCAGACGAGAGGACGCACACCTGGGCTAAAAGGAGATTCAGCTTATGCGACCCACAGGTAACAGAGGTGAAAAATGAGGGGAGCAATGTAACATCGAACATTCAACACTTATCGCGTACCCCCACAACTAAAACAGCCATAAGTGGTGACTTCTATACCGTCATCTCACGTTTAAAAACATAACGTAGAGATTCCCATGAAAATCACTAACTATATAACCCCCTGAGAGTAGCGTAATCACATCGACTAAGGGCTCTAGAGATGGACTATCTCTACATAATAGATTAACACACATGTCTCAGAGATTACTAACACACTATTATCAGTGCAAATAACAATTGGTTCTCTTTTTATCTTCACTTAGCACTACTGTAGTACCATTCTTACAATCACACATGTACACATCCTAACAACATACACTTACACAATCTCGTCCTCATAACCCTATAAAGGTAATCGGATTAAATCATGTATTGATTGGGAAGAGAAATAGCAAAAACAAATGCAATAGTAAATAATTTATGATAAGTAGCTAATATGTTAAGAGTATATAATAAATTAGAGTAAGGATATTAGTGTGATATTATAATACAAGTATACTAAATATGTCATAAAATAAAGTGGTAGAATTTCATTACCAAAACAGCAATTGAGCTTTTTCCAAAACAAGGAGGTATACAACAACAAGTTGTTCCGAACATATCTAATGCATAATTACATTACATAATTTTAAAATATAGCGAATCACTCACTAGATCACTGCGATGAGCTTCATATATCATACGCTATGTTATCTAGTCTGCTCTGCTTCTAACTGCGTACAAGATGCCGAATATGTGCAGAGATGTTGAGAGCACAGGTCAATCACAGACGACTAGATACACTGTATACTTATCATCTAACTATCCTTGTTACTTGCATGACCATGAACACTGTCGTGAAGCTATTATTATCGCTCGCGATAAGCGCGTGCTCACTCTACACAAAGTACGCGAGTCGAGAACCTTCACCTCTACCAGATTCATACATATGAGCGCGAGTGGGAGTCATTAACAGGTAGAGATATGGCTTTGTCTCATAGGGGGGGGGGGCGAGGGAGCATCTAGGTCTTCCTGTGTCTCTCGGTGATCAATGACAATGCTAGATCTATCATATAACAAGAAAGGTACTCTATTTATATCAATATATCTATACTAACAGATCAAATGTACATATCTAACAGTCATTAGAGTTCTCACTGTAGGGTCATTGTATAATAGAAGGTCTAAAGAAAATAGATAGCGCGAGACTACTTCAAATGGAGTGCATGCGAGAGACTCTACTTATATTCTTAGTCTCGAGCTGTTTGTTACTCACTTATGAGAGGAGTGAGTGGGAGCAACATATACAACAGTCTTTACTCTCAATAAATATATCAAACACAAACGTACCACATATATGAGGGACGATGGAAAGGAGTACGAGTTGTCACATGTAGTCTTCTACGAGAGATATAGTCATTACACTGATGATCATACGCCTGACTTCTCGACACAAGTCGTTATACCAATCGCTCTCTGGCTGTCAGGTTGTCATATTGTCTGTCTGCATGTTATACTGTTTTATGTTATAGGGGGGGGAGGTCTCTCTCGGGATTATCGGTAGGTAGATATATGGGGGGCGTGAATGGGGGGCTGTGGGGAGAGGGGAGTTGGGAGGAGGGATTGGGGATGGGCAGGAGGGGGGGGAGGTGTAGGTGAGGGGTGGGTGGTTTGGTTTTATTTTAAGAGGAGAAGTCGAAGAGAGATTATTGTGTGTATCATAATAGTCTATGTATATCTCTCTCATGTTAACTATCTAAAAATGTATTTCTCTTCTTCAGGTCGATATGTATTATTTAATATTAACTTATTCTAATTATTTAATCTTTCCTCATAACGGATATACATCTCTCATTCTTTTTCTCTTTGGGGGGGGTACAGTGGGGATGTGAGGATGTTGATATTATGGGTTCTGGTATCAACTGTGTGATTAGGTAAAGATGGATATTAATATATAATGTTGATGAGATGTTACTGGAGATTTGTGAAATGTTATACGGATGTGATCACGCAGTTTCTTTAGCGAGATACTTCTACAATCAGACTAGTCACCTTTCACGGACGTGCTAGTATGTTCTAGTACCCAGCGTATCATTCTGATTCTCCAGACGGTGAGCGAGGTTGACAGGTGTAGGAATCTCTTCTACACAGTACGTCACAACAGTACAACCATCAGGACATTGATTGAGTATGTAGCCTCTATATAGATTTGTACTTCTCTCAGATAAATTACCTTAGATAGAAAGATTATGCACAATTTATATGATCTAACGCTCAGTCCATGCCGTCCACATTACCAGTGCGACTGTAACTATAATTATGATAATTGTTTACATTTACTGAGTTACTAGTCATTATACAACGTGTTATGTGTATGATAAATCGTTGGACAAACTATTTGTGATCTCAGTAGCTGAGATCTTAGTAGTTCATATTTTCTCTGTCGCATTCAATCTATAGTCTCTTCTCCCATATAGCTTGTGATTAAAGAGCTAGTAACTGAATTCCATTAAATGTACATTAAAACGATAATGTGCATATACACAGAATAGTACTACTTACATCTCATGCGTGGTAAGATACTACATCTAGTGTTGTGTGATCGAGAGCTAGACTCTAGATAGTGCAATATCCATAAAAAAACGCACAACTTGACTGAATGCCTCAGAGATGCTCTGCTCCGGTGTAGAACTAACGAGAGACATGGGCTAAAATAAAGACGATATGTATTTCGTGCATTTACTGTAAACTTTCCATACAATTCGCATATTTTTCTCCTATATACTAACTCCGTTTAGTGGATATGCGATACAAAACAGACTAATATCTTGCACTTACACGATTTCACCTGCGCTGGAATCCTCTTACAATGAAATCATTTTATGAGACAGTCAGAGGATATACAACTGTCGTTTAAGTAGAGAATACAGTTGTCAGTAATACATGAGACAGTCAGCTACTCGTGTATCAACATCAGTATTCATAGATATTAGCCATATTATGTCTTGGCATATAACACGGACATACAATGTATCTGTGTGGTTTAAGGTTGTAGGTAACGGAGACACACTCTCATAAATACGAACAGGCTCTACAGCTGTGTGTTTGATGTGTAGAAGGTAGTACATCTGATTAGACGTCTACTTACATGTAGGCATAACACAATTAAACATACGTGATCTGGTATCAGGATCTCCGACGTAGCATCCTTTCTTGCACACAACAAAAACTAGTGTTTACACATTGCTTTTACACAAAATCAACTGTCACAGAGTCAACTGGAAAGAGACATTACACAGACGTAATGGAAGGATGTACTTTAACTACATCGTGTGGGGGGACACACACAAGACGACGGACCTATAGTTGGCGTGGTTGAGCTTACGGTGTGGATAGACCTGACGATATTTATTAGCATCTCTATACGCTATGAAATTCTAGAAGAGGGAGTGGGCCATTCATTCTCTAGCATGCACGGCTCGGTTGTTGAAGCTCCAGACGTGCAGAATCTGAGAGTATGTAGAGTCACGCGGCGCGCTAGTTAGCGCTCTGGTCCTCCCACCAGCTCAGTATTACTTGCACTCAGTTATTAAGGAGTAGTGGACAAAGTCATACACTCAACTTCTTCTTATTATTTGTATGTTAAAAGTGCGCTATAACCATTCATTATGGAGAGTGATGACTTAGGCGTGAATAAGAACTCTGATGAAAATATGAACATAAGAGTGCAGGATCAGAGAGCGACTATTTACTGACTATATATGAGAGAGGCGAGTATTTAGAGATTCTTCTTCAATCATCTTAGCTCTTAGGGCTCTAACTGTAGTTGCGGTTATATTTAGAGAGCTAATTCAGTATTTATGTCATATTCGTTGTCCTGATCGAGTGATCTTAGTCACATACTATATACCTCATCATCGGACGGGGGGGGGGGGTCCGATACATATGTACTCTCTATATTATACAACATGTGGACATCGAGGTAAAAACTATGAGGGCTCGTACGAAGCCTAGCGAGAGACTACGAGAGACAGATCATTATAAAATATTATTCATGTAGTGATTAGCGCGTAGTAGGTTAACAATGGCAATGATGCTTCAGTACAACAGAATGCTAAACTCCCATAAATCTATCATATTTATAGAGCGAGAACACTACTGCGGACAACAACAAGTACTCGCAATTTGTTCACAATTTTTACGTAAAGTTCAGCTCAATTTACACTAATTACGCGAGTACCTAGCATTATCTCTAATACGGGGAAGGTGTGTTATCATCAATGTTTTATCGATATTTATAATATACTATTATGATCTTACTATTGGAACACTCATCTGTGAAAAAGGGGGGTTGGTTTGCTATTATTAATAGCACAATTATGAGGGTTCTGCGTGCATTATGCTAGTATAGTAATATAAGCGAAGATTCTAGTTGACATTGAGCACTAACTACAGAGTGTAATTTCGGACAACGACTAATTAAATACAGCGTTACATCTACAGCGATATAATTGTAAAATATGGAGAGGATTACAACACACAAATAAACTTTACAAACCCAATACCAATGGTTATATTCGTGGTGATGTGGGGGATAGAGGAGGAGGGGGGAGGGGTGAGATGTGTCTATATCAATGTCATAAAAGTTGTGGCTGAATGGTTTGTATTGTGCATGTTCAATAGAGAATCATGGATGTCGTCGTGTATCCAGTTTTCTAGTTCACTGATCAGTGATAACTAAATCAATCTTTATCTGTGCAATGGCTGCGCATAATCTTAACGATAAGATACAGTGTTTTCTCATACATCAGCAGTGAGGATCTTCTTGTATTACAACCTCCGTTAGGTCTCTTGTGGTCTGGCTGTTTCGTCATGCAAGGCAATAGACAACTAACAAATATCTGTCATCGGAGAGGGGTCATAGAGCAATGATGGTAGTTCATAGCGAGGTCCTTCTGGCGAGGTTTCTTCAAAGGGTAGAAGCTTTGATCGCGACGTAATAAGTAATATGACTGATCTGTTCATGGTTTCAACGCTTTCTAGAAGAGAGCGCGGTGTAGGGAGGCGACATTAGGCGGCAGAAGTTCTGTGAGAGAAGGGAACTGCTTTGGCTGAGGGATGAGACCCAGTGATCGAAGTGTTAGTTGTGAGTGAAGAGCGAGTGTCTATGAAGGTAGTGCTGTCTCAACTTTGCTATCTTGCCTAATGTTGTTTAATCGATTTCCTCTCTTCATTCATACTAACTTGTCTTATGAACTATTATATAGCATGTTGACTCGTAATGGATGTGCGCTTGTGTGTGTTTGTTTATCTACGTCTTGGCATCGACTTTGCCAAGAAAGTACAACCCAAACTACACGATCTATATATCGAGATATAATACAGAGCGAGCGAGTTTTTGGGAGATAATGTCTAATTACAACAATATACATTTCTATCACTATAAAGCGATATACACTAGTTTCTTAGTCTCATTCATATACTACAGTATACCAGTCCGATGTGTTGGATTTCTTATACACGTGAGTGGGGGTGGGCGGGACAAATATGAAAGCTGAAGAGTGTTTTTATCTATTCTATCACCGATTATAATATTTGAATCAATGATTATAATACATATAGACAAACGTAGATATCAATGTTGCGAATCTTCTTGAACTCATGTAATTGTGACTATTGTCATTTACACATGATAGATAGAGTCAAGCATTTTCCGTGACGACCATAAATTGAACAGTGACAATTTGGAGCGAGTGGGTGGGGATGTATTGTGACAGCGCGTGTGAGTACAGTTGATAGCATTGAAGGTATCCGCACTTTAGCATCAACCATGACTGCGCTCTATCATACACTAAGTTAGATAGAAAGTGTGAAATTTTGGGGTAGTAAAGGGGGGGGGGGGGGGGGGGGGGGGGGGGGGGGGGTGGGGGGGGGGGGGAATGCTAGAACGACTGAGATTCAAACATAGTGTGATACGTAGAATTATATAATGTAATAGAATATACTAAAATTCTAGTACATACCTGATCAGTTACATGTTTCTAGAACTAATCACTCTCTCTTCTCTTTCGCTGGATAGAATTATCCACGTCGTTTCGTGTGCGACCTGTAATCCACAATATAATAAAACACATACGCTTTCTAATTGACATATGAATTTTCGTTTCTTTGTCATCACATGAATAACTACTTGCGCACAGTATATTCAATTTAAAATGAAGATTTCAGTATAGTTCACTAATGGTACAGAACATTCAGTTAAGAAGCGTGCTAATAGACATTTAACATTAGTACTATACGCTATGCGAGTGGCGGACATGGTGAAGACATTGGCATAAAGACAGGAACATTCACGATCAAGCGAACAGTCTCTACTGTGCTGCAGAATTTTACTTTGTAGTCAGAAGTTGGTCAACTCGATAAAGCTTCGAGATTAAAATCAGTCAATGTGAGAACGAGCAGATATTCAAGACACACACATGACTATGTTACACAAACATTGACACAAATCGGCCCTACGCGCTCACACAATTTCAATTTTCGGACTCACCGTCGACACAATCAGAACGATCCAGCTGACAGAGAAATTTATTGTACATTGCGACGAGGCAAAGTGCAAATGATGTTATATTTAGGGCCTATTAAGTTACGGATGCACATCCTGTTTTTTTAGCAAGATACGCTCCGTTACTCTTTTATTACTCTTAATCTGCCGCCATGGCGTTTCCCATCGGGGGGGCCCGCCCGGGGGGGGGGGGGGGGGAGGGTGCAGTAGCGATTCGCAGTTATTTAGTTATTGACTGTAAGACTTCACTGTGTGTCTAGCTATTTACCCAGCTCTAGCTTAGGCTGTGAGTCGTTGGCACTATAAGTGAGCAATGTAACCACTTGATTTTCGTCAAAAGCTGACAGTCAACTTATGTCTCATAGCTTAGATACCGAGATACAAGCAGAATGGCTGACTATAATTATACAACATATAATCTGCTGATGTTAATCGGCGGAACCGGTTGAGCGTACGGTTATATTTAGATAATAGGTTAAAGATTATCCAATAGAAGTCATAGAAGACAAGAATCATCTTATGGCACTTTCCATTGGGGGTGGGGGGGGGGGGGGGGGGGGGTGGGGTGAGGGGGGCAGGGGGGGGGGGGGGGGTGGGGGGGGGGGGGGGGGTGTCGTGTATTAAGCCATAATAGTCTTTGCTACAAGACTATTAACTAAAATTAACATAAGCGGAGGCTTTAGCAAAGTATATTTAGTATTTTAACCGTTGTGACTCTAATCTTTATGAAAGGTATTAAGTCCATGTTTAATATTTTTTATCTCTATATAACGCTATCATTGGTAAGAAGTGTTTGATCTATACTTGTGAAAACGTAGAAGACTCTTATCCCTATCATATCCTACCATTATGTACATTCTACAAACTTATGGGCTCCGGCTTTATAATACATATGAACGACCCATGCAGGATACTGCGATAAGTCACTGGCATATTGCTGGGACTACGCAATTGACGAACGTGTACGAACTTGAAACGATTGGTGTATCTGGCAAAAGCTTATATTACTGTAGTACAAATTCAGGTAGTTATACATTACAAGACTATACATTCTCATCTATTTGAACTGTCTGAGGATGAGGGGGTGGGTGGGGGGGGGGGGGGGGGGGGGGGGGGGGGGGGGGGGGGGGGGGGGGGGGTACTTGATTAGATTATTTGTGCTGGGGTGAGATTAACCTCTTAGTTTCAAATAATCTTAATCTATCACATTAGGAGATGTATGTGGTATCCAGAGAATACATAATTTTTGAGGTAAATTATTTCCTCTTTCAAATATCACATACGATGAACGTGAGGATGGGCCGTTAGTGATCATGAGTCAGTTGTGAATTAGTCATAATAAAAATTTTATTTCTTCTGACTGATTTGCAATAATACCACTACGTAATAGAGACTTCATATACTACGTAAATAATCAATCTAATAAAGCTCTCTGTAATTTCTAGTAATTACACTACTAAATAGTTTACCATCTTATGCCATGGCAGGTATTATACGGACTACATCACGATTAAATTCTAGGGGGTTGTTCGAGTAAGTGTGCCATATTTGTCTTGTGAGGTCAGAGATTTGCCGGACTGAGCTATACCATTAAACAATAAACAAGTCTCTGTTGACGTATAAGTCTAATTATACCTCTAGATACAATATTATTTCTTCACAAGTCTAAATAAGGCGAGACGAAGTAAGGTAGTATTAGTCATTCAGTCAGTAAGGAAGGTCGGGCCCGACCTGCAACCACGCAGAGACTTGGAGCCCTAAGTGACATGTTATATCCTAGTTTGCTTTCATAATAGTTCCTGGTTCGTAGACGTTATTAATAGAAGGCAGTTTGCACAATCGTTGGACCAGAACTAGCGGCCATTAGCTGCTCGACATTGACATGGATAATTTACTAAATGCACGTTGTGACGACGGCGCACGGCACATCTGAGTTCCTTTAATGCACAGTCGCTTACGTCCTTGCATACGTCTACGCTATGTACCTAACTGTGTTTGGTATGGAGTTATTATACACGTGTATTATGAGTCGCCTGACATTTATAAAATCATCTAAGTGATTTCTTCATATACAATTGTTCTAACAGGTGAAATAGGGGGGGGGGGGGGGGGGGGGGGGGGGGAGGGGGGGGGTGGGGGGGGGTGGGGGGAAGTATTTCTGGTGTGGGGGGTGGGGGGGGGGGGGGGGGGGGGAGGGGGGGGGGGGGGGGGGGGGGGGGGGGGGGGGGGGGGGGGGGGGCGCGGGGGGGGGGGGGGCGAGGGTGTATCAATGTTTTGTTATGTATTCAAGAAATAAAAAAAATGGTGTATGAAAACATTCGATTATTATCGTATGTTCAAAATTTTTACAGCACAACTGGAATGCGATCATTTCGTTACGTACATATTCATTTCTGAGTCTGACATATAGTTAAATACACTACATTCCATCTTGCTAGATTGACTTTCACTCTAACTTCACCATAATATATCTATTCTAGCATATAGTTTCTAATCAATCTTGATCTCCTCTTGTATCAGTTTTGCGATACTATATCAGAGAGTAAACTAAATGTTGTTTAGCAGCATGTCAGATATTTAGCTTATCGTCTCATATGACGAGATGACAGCGGTACTATATACTGAGTATATTTCTAGTATAAAATACTATATTACAGGTGTAAAGAATTTAATGGCCACGAGGTTTGCTGATAACTTATGTCAGAATTGTTATAAGCACTCAAACTCATCTATCACATGATCTCTTTTGCGATTAATGGGTATCAAATAAATATAAATCTTAGAGAATATACATACAACATACTACTGATTGGCAATATCAGATCAGTACGATGGAGGGGGTGGGGTTATAATGGGTGCATTCTAATTATTTGGGGGTGATATCTTTTCACAATATTCTTTTATTATTATCTGTTACAGGTATCTTTTGTGATTCGAGCAGTTTGTTCTGATTAATATTTCAGGAGATCGCCAATATCGGGGGTCGGCCGGCGTTCGCGTCTTTGGGCACGAGCGTGTCAGTTCGCTCCGCAATATCTTTGATTACACATTATCACTGGGTAAGCGACCGTCCATCATACGCTGTGTGATGCATCACAAACATCACAGTAGTATGAAATAAGGAATAGCTATATCTGGAATTGAGAAATAGCCTGTGAAATTTTAAGGCAACGTCTCACTGTGCGTCTTAGCTAACTAAAGGAATTACATACTCTATACAGAACTAAACTAGAGGCATTATACAATTATTCCAACATGTACTCCAACTTATTAGTGAAGAATTGTATCTAATTTATATCCTGATACATGTTATAATACTGGACTTAAGATTTACAATTTGTGTTACATCATATACATTAGTAATCTAAATACTAATTTAGTAAGTTTAATATACGTATAAATTTTATAACTATTAATACTGGTTCTTGCGCTATCATTGGGAAAAACATGTGTCATGAATTAATTACACCCTATGACATAGTACTATTTTTTTAGCATTCTGTTCTTTTACAATTAAGCGTGTTACAATCTAAGAATAGTTAGAAGCAGCCTAATGCGAACTGACAGTGTATAGTTCGCCCCACTACACGCACGAGGAGGGAGTAGGGATACAAAATTTACAAACATCACATACGCGCGTAAATTAGTAAAAGTCTTGAGAAAACACCAACGTACACAAGATCAACTCTCTGTCTATCTCTGGAGAAACTAGTGACTCATTTAACAATTTACTCAAGATCTTTTATTCCATCTGTAGCACAATAAGCGATGGGTTAGACTTTTTGTATCCTAAGTTTGAAACTCAATTTGCGGGGATTAAAATTGGTATTTCAGAATGGCGTTCATAACAATAAATATGCGTTATATCTTGATGTCATTACTTATATATGTTGAACTATTATGATAAATAGTACAATAGCTATAAATTATATATAGTAGATCTACAATCTATCTATCATTGCGATGTGTCTAAAATGCAATACCAAATTTAATAATTAGTGTTACAAACATGTACATTGTAATGTAATACATTCTAGGAGAATATAATTCTTAATATACTTAGCGCAACAATATGCACATGCTAGTTTATACCTGCACTACGACATAAATGATATCGCTACTACTGGACTTGACCATGCGGTTAGTGTGCCGAGAGCGCGTCACTTCAGTAACGCTTGTATATACTTTAAACATTATGTATCTACAAGGTATTTGGTCTGGTCCCATTATCGAATTATTGCCACGATAACCTCGAGCAAGGACTGTCATCCATAGCGTTAGGTGTGAACATGAATTGATCGAAAACATCTGTACAACTACAAATTCCAACTACAAGTTAGACTGCAGGTCCTTAATCTCTCTTATCTCACGATTGACTCAATTATGCGCTATATCATAGATCATACTTATGATGTAGAATGTGTATCATACAGTAGAGTTATTTTTGGGTGTTTTCCAGACTAAAATATTGACTCCGAACAAGCTGCGATGTTAGTGTTTAATTATTTATGAGTATTGTTACATGTGGTACGAGAGAACGCTTATAATATGTGTCACTGAACTGAGGTGCGCCATCGATCTTCTACAATAAACGTTATTTCTCTCATGTTACTCATTCTTTGTTCGAGATAGCTAGTCGGATGATGATGTATGGAGGCGCAAGAGCTTGCTCCAAAACCATCGAAGAGGGAAATCGTAAACATAGCTAATTTATCTTCCGTAGCTAATCATAGCTAAGGTGAGTCTACATGAATGACCCGCTAGTCTCGATGGCATGTTAACTTACTTGTATTACAGGCGTTAAGAAGCGTAGTTTGTCCCATGCGAGCGGTTCGCTGATATCGATTGTTGCATTAGCATCCAATAGAAATGATAATGCACAGCAAAGCTGACACTGTCTTTTTCATAAAAGATTTGATATAGAGTAAAGAGTTCTAGAAGGATTGCAATTGCATCTAACCAACTTTTTATTCATATGTTACAACAAGTATATTTCTACAATTATGATTGAATGGGCCCAAACGAGTTAATCAAAAAACACAACAATTTCACATAATTTATGTAACATAAATCATGTTGAGACAAATACCAATGGTCTGAGAAACATTACTTACTGAAGTATCCAATTACATAAAATCATAAAAAGACGGTGACACTATTTCTTGATGAGGAACTTCATATCTATTTAGGTTCTTGAGAGTAATCCTCCTATACACCAAACTTCCACTACAATTGTGGAACTACATACCAGATCAGAAAATGTCAATTAGGGTACTTGCATTCTTTGGAACGTATCATTGATCTCATCACATGCTAGCTTCAGTTATTTCTTGTTATCACGCTACACGAGCAGGCGACTCATTATATTCCTTGTTCAGGTACCTACTTCTGGTTTTTTACTGCGTGAAAAGTGATTAAATAATCAATGATGTTAGAAAGTAATGATTATACATTGAAGTATTATACGTGATACTTAATTGGCATAATCAGACAATTGACTGCTGATAAATTCGCACATACTCCAATAATTATGATCGTGTAACCACAATGGATTTGACATTTTATATATTCGGGCTGTAATCATAATGAAAGACGTGTTGAATTAATAAGAAAGATATTAGGTAACCTTCCAGGATCTGAAATCACAATGTAAAATATAAATAACAATTATGTCACAGCAATGTGAGAAGTTTTTGTGAGGAGCAACAGAGTCATTGTACAATGTTCCAAAATGTCCTTTGACAAACTATCTACTCAGTCAGGGGGGGGGGGGGGGGGGGGGGGGGGGGGGGGTGGGGGGGGGGGGGGGGGGGGGGGGGGGGGGGGGGTGGGGGGGGGGGGGGGGGGGGGGGGGGGGGGGGGGGTTGTTGGGGTTGGTTGGGGTTTTTTGGGGGTAGATGGGTTTTGGGTGGTTTTTTTTTTTTTTTTTTTTTTATGTTATTATGTTTTTTTTTTTTTTTTTGTTTTTTTTTGGTTTGTTTTTTTTGTTTGTTTTTTTGTGTGTTTTTTTTGTGATTTTTTTTGTTGATTATTTATGTATGAAATGTAGTAATAAATATTTAGTGTCTATACATGACGCCGAATATATAACGATATCGAGGATCAGTTACTGCAATAAAACGTGTATATGCTTTTGCCGTCGACTAGTGCATAATATAGTAAACTCTGTAATTTTCATCACATTAAATAACTTCTGAACTGGTACGCATTATCACGGGCAATATGCCTCAATGTTAGATCAGGCAATCAGGATTTATCTAGTCTAATATTATCATAGTATGCTATGACACTAAGATATTCTAACTTTTTGAATAATAATTTCAATTTGGCACAATGAATATGTCAGTAATATGCATCAGCTAATTTAATAAAAGAAATTAGGTTTTCTTATTCTTATCTTTTATATATCATTACTTCTATGGGGGTATGTATTCGATATATTCGACTTTAATAATGAAAATGTTTATAAACCTCACTTAACATTTTGGCATAGTTATGTGTTACATATGTTTACAGCATACCCCCGAGTTCTTCAAACAAGGATATCTGGAGATTAATAAATTTCAAATACGTGTAACTAATGTGGCTACAGCCCCGAATTTATACCCGTTATGACAAGCACCTTATATACTTCATCTACAATAAAAGCTGCTCGAATAAAATAGAATAACTGATCTCAATCACACACCGGACTAAACTTGGAAGATGTTACCTTACACACACAATGGACAAAAGTATATAAAGTCGGTCATAACCCATCCCACCCACACACCGCTCCCTACACCCAGACATGTCATCTAATCAGTATAACCCTTGGCTAAAGGAACCCTACGGACCTCAGGAACGATGGCATTCGCTTTAGGTATTGTGTGGATATACATAAGCTCTCTCTACAGGAGCTACATCCAACGTGTACTCCTCAACCCAAACATGGGGTACATATATATTCAACCCAGACTGGTTATGGAGAAGAGTGTCAAGATAAGGACAAAACGCGCTGATTTGGAATGACATACGTAGTGAATTTGTCATAACATACATAAGCATGATAATGCCAATAGACATAAAATCAGCGTCACAACTGTTTCACGTCGCACGAATGAAAAGAAAACTATCCAAAATCAAAAAACAAATGCAACTTCCCTAATGAATAAAAAGCATTCACAATACCAAATGAATCCTATGTTTGCCACACTACAAATCATTCAACACTATCAACACGTTTATATAACAAACGAACCTAATTCGCAATACTATTGTCCAAACATTATAGATAAATATTGTCTATGTCAATTGTCATCTAGACTTGGTAAATGATCAATTAACACACTACTTAATAATTAAACAAACTGAATACATGTTTACCACCTTTATATAACAGTGTAGACTTACTTTGATACTGTACTTACTGTTTGGGCTAAGATTATACGACCATAAGAGGGCAAGAACAAACAACAATTAATGCTTAGTTCTAAAGATTGACTAGTTACGTACTCCTACTGACGGCAGGATCTAGTGTGTATCTCAGGAGTCCCTTCAACTGTTTTAGGTATGTTGATAAGCAATTCTCTCTCAAGTGAGGCTACATAAAGTACGCGAAATGGAACTGTCGAACATATTAGTCTTGCTATACATTTATGTTAGATGTCGTTAGACAAGACAGACAGAACAACGTAAATGTGCCTCCTACAGGATTACGATTCCGTCAAATTGAGTGGGTTAGGCCATTCACGCTAACATCGAACAAGATATATATTATGTCTAAGTGAGAGACACCCTAAACACTTAAGTAATAGAATCCATAGCTATGTTCAAATAATAAAATTGCTGTTGAAGCTAGAGACCCTTTGCAAGCGCAAGGGGGGCTGCGCGCAAGGAAGCGCTGGTAAATGAAATCTTGTCTCCCACACATTTGCAATGGACAAATTACTATATGACTGTAGTGCCAAGTAGGATTGCAAATGTCTGTAAAAACTTCCAGCTAGTTATATCATTGGCATGAAATCATGGTTATCCATAAGACGCCTGATGGGAATGAAAACGATCTCGCCATAACGCTATAGAGGACTCATCCCCTTGTAGCAGTCATATGACAAACAGTTACAATAACTCAGTTTTCCTCTAGTAGAAATGAAGAAGATAGACAGAACATACAGAATGTTGTTTAATGAACCGATAGTAGACAAGCAGTATACACGTAGCACTGGTGACAGCTGAAAAATTGTGCGTGCTACAACAAGAGAATTATTGCGGCATACAGAAAAATACAAATGTCACAGATTCGTTTATAATCAGATTGGTGATATTCATGGTGAATTAAAATTGACAATATTATCAATTATTCTGTATAAATACTTGGAAGATTATTCTTATAATTAACAAATCGAAAATCATTAGAGAAGACCCTAAACTAAAGCGTAAATTGTGAAAAATACGAACGTGTTGGTTAAATTACACAAGGGTGAAGCCGTTACTGTAAACATTGAGTAACTTACAACTCTAAACTGATATCAGTAAATGTTTTAAAATTATATTCCGTGAATTTTAGGACATTATAATCAAACAGGTTTTACATGGGAGCCTATATGAGTTAGGTTTGTTTTTTTTTGGTTCTCAAATTAGAAAATGAATATTCATACAGACAAGTTTTAAATTAGATTGTTTAAGTTTTTGAATTATTTGCAGGAAACATTTAAATAACTAAGGGATTTATTTTTAAACGGAATTGATTAATTATAACTGTAAGAATCTTGTGTTTTCATAATATTCACTTAAATATGGATAGTTACACATTTTTATTCAATACTATTTAATCTTAGCCCAGAGGTCTTTGGTGCTCATTGTAAATAAAAGTTTTGATTTATTACAAATTTACTGGTTTACTATTTCGTTAATAAATTTTTGGTATATTGAGTAGGCAATTCGGACGAATCTAAATTACACATATAGTGACTAGATATAAGAGGAGACAATATAAATTTATATACACTTTCATATTTTAAATGTGTTATGTAGTTTTAAACGCTCATAAACACATAGCGAATTGAGGAATTCTTAACCCTCTAAATGAAGAAAAGTAAGAGATATAATCTTGTCAAATTTCACCACATTAGACATATCATTCAAATTACGATTTATTTGAGGAAAATAATAGAGAGACAGACTTTGATGTTCTTGATGCAAAAATTAAATTACGCTGTTGATATAATTAGAGGTAACCATTTAATAAAGTACAATTTGGAATTCTTTTACTAAATTACGAGATATAGGGTTTATCATATATCGTATCAAGTTTTTGTAGATTCAAGTATATAAGAAAATCTTTGGAAATTATCTAAGATAAACTGAACGATTTTTAATCATAACAAAAATTAAAATATTCACAGCTTCGCTGGCACGTGGGGTTGGGGTAGTACACCAGCTTGTCAGAAACTGGTCAGAGAGGCAATAATGAACGCACAGTTCGTCAAAGTTATGTATGTAGTTGCATGTTAAGAACAATTAAGCCTAAGTATTTGCGATTGGATTGGTCCCCAGTAATGTATAATTTGGCTTGCTCTCTCAATAGTAACTTGGCTTTTAATACACTAGCAGTGCTCAGTATACTTTCCACTTAAGAATAAAGTTACTCGGATTGAGTGATGAACTGAATTGTTTATTTGAGAAAGCTGAAAAAATGCGCAAGTTTGACTTAACTTATTTTTTCCCCCCCACCTCTTGTCCAATCCTTAATCTCTCACCTATAGTTTCCACTACATGTCCATGATTAAACATTATTAATCCCAATCAAATTATAAGTAAGCAATTCTTTGGCATTTATTCTTTTTGTAGTTGACAATTAAAATGTTTAAAAAAAATCGTAAATTTTTTTTCATTTAAACTATACTATTCAAAAGGGGGGGGGGGGGGGGGGGGGGGGTGGGATAATAAATTTAGATATTAGAAACTGGATAAGGAATCTCGAAAATATTAGGGTTTAGTTATTAGAACAGTTAATATACATTGCTTTATGTATTTAAGCCACAAATGTTGGATAGTATTGAACTCTGAAAGTATAAATACTTTAACATTTTAAATTTTTATCACAAACATAAACAAAATATAAACTCCTAGTACGTAGCAAGTTGCAAGATTCAAGGTAACCGCGCCATGAGTTTAGTATAATCAAACTAATAAAACATACTTCATTTTAAACATTGACAAATTTTAATAAGTTGATCAACTAATTCATTCCAAAACAAGATCACCGGGAGACATGCTCCCAACCATTAATTATACCTTCACTATAAGATTATGTGACTACTTAAGCTACTCTGAAGATCCGTAAACGCTTATGTTGTTAATATCCTAGCAAAAGTATATATTGGAATGCCTTGAAAATGTATTGTACTAGAATAAAACGATTTTTAGAATCATATATATCTTTTAAATTTGGGTTATATATAATTTACTGTCCGGTTTATAATGTCAAGGAATTTTATAATTTGTTATTATATAGTATTTACCTAGGTATTCAAACCTATTGATCATAACAATTTACTTGAGTGTACAGAGATCCACGTTAAAATTGTTTAAAAAAGCAAAAATATCAAAACTGTTGGAAATTTCATTGTAATCGAGTAGAGAGGGCGGGGGGAAAGGAGGGGAGGGGGGGAGAAAAGACTTACTTTATCTACTAGGAGTGGCCTACGTTAAAATAACTTTTTAATACAAAAACACATGTTTTTAAGACTAGTAGATTTATAGAAAAGCTATAAACTAATGTACCTCTGATTGTTATCTCCCTGAACAATACTTTATCTTCAATCATCGTGACCATTTATTATTGTATCAAGAAAGAATAAAAACAAAAATCAGAAACGCACAATTGAATTGTTGATTAAACTGTTTGGCAATTATACACAACACAGAATAACACAATTTAGAGAAAAAAGATGACATAGTAACAACGAAAGAAAAGGACTTCCTGATAATACCAATACACAACTAAACCAAACAATATTGTTCCAGCTGTTACAAAATAGCTAGTGCCAGTTCCAGTGGAATAATCTCATTATTTATTCCTTTAAGTTGTATGCTACAAGATATAATTAAAACTTACAGTTATGAATATTAAGAGGACTCTTCACCAGAATTAAAAACTAACCTGTAATAACACTATTAAAAATATCTTTTGAAGAGAGAGACGTGTCTAAATTAGAAAGACCTTATATAATTGTCTTCCTATTAAGATGACAACTGAATAGTGAACTTCAAATATAATTTATTCTCCGTTTCAATAAAATTGACAGAGAATTTGTATAGTGATATCAAAAACATTGGCTATCCCTGTTTGATACATTAATTTTTTTCAGGTAGACGAAAAGTGTAACAATGTCAATTATATGATTTAGTAATTAATTTATAAATAGATTCAAACCTTTTTTAAACAGGTTTTGAATTCAATTTTGATGGGTAAATACTGACGTTATGTTAAAAATTTAATTACAAATACACTACACTCAAAGTTCAAAGAAGAGAAGACTTGTAAGATTAATTTTTAATGTAAATATCTCATTGCAGTCGTTGTCTTGTTGATAATTTTACCAGAAACTTACAGACGACAAGAATGTTATCGTATAATGAAAATGCTTTTCTTTCGGGTAATATAAATCTATTTATCAATTTTCATATTTACCCCTAATGCAACATAAAACTTTTTCATTTTTAAATGCATATTATAAATTCGCCTTTACCGTTCAAAATGCCGTTTATTCAAAGAACCTTATCTATAACCAGACCTATACAACTGATTACACAATAAAAAACATATATCAAAGACTAAAGTCAGATCCCAAAAGGGGTGACCGTGCTCTACCGAGCTTTTCGGGATCCAAAAGGTCAAGAACAAACTCTAATTTTCAAATGCGGATGACTTGCAAGGTAATGTTAGGAGATGTAGATGGTTACAAAATTAAACAATAACAAAAGCAATATTCAGATGTTTTTAATGCAATAATCCTGCTTTACCCTAAAATATTTATAGGAAAAACAACGCATATACACGGATTTTGAGGCAAACTTAAAAAAAAGTATATTTTTTATGGCCAAAACATAAGAACTGAAATTAATTTTAATTAAAATCCCTAGCATTACGTAAATACACATTGATAAATTTAATACCTAGTGCAAATATCTACACAATCTCTCTTCTTAAATTATACAACTATAACTTATGTGATTTAATATAGTCCATTTCTTAATTAACAATAAATATTCATAGTTACCAAGACAAAACAATTTTAAAATCTAAACTTTCGAAAAATTTTCAGTAAGTGAATTCTGATTAGGTTTTTAGTCAAGTTAATACGGACAATGTTAGCAGCGTTAATGTTTCGGTCTCTTCCGTGTGACCCTGACACCACGGCTGAGCCCTTGTGTCTTGGAGAATTCTGCAGATGGATAAGTCAAAACAGTCACATTTCAATTGAAAAATAACTTAAATTAGATGTAGTGTTTGTATATATGCATGTAGATGGTTGTATGAATATTGATGTTGACATTAGGCCTTGAGTTTAGGTGTAGCATTCTCAATAATATTTGACTTATTTCCTATAAAAACCAAAGCAGAAGTACTGTAACTTACATATTTTACTGTATCATTTAGCTATAGGTAATTACTGTATGGGCTCCATCCCACTACACCACATACCTTTTATTTTATTATCACACCCTTTGAAGCGAGTACAGTTGATTAAAATATTATTAATTTAAAAATAATATCTAATCGCTCTTGTCACCAGTATATGATGTTATACACGCAATGTCTGTGCCTTGTTCCAATTCAAAATTTAATGTATTTCCCTCAGAAGTAATGGTTTTTGTCCATAAGATGATTAGAGCTCGGGTATTATAGACAACATCATTACTTCTGTATGTGCTTTTCTTCTTTTATACATATTTCTGTTACATGTTCTCAAAGGAACCATATTGATATTGTCGACTTAAATACAATAACTTTAAGAATATCTTTGATTAATTTTGCTAAGAAATGAAACGGCGTTTTAGTACATCTCATATTAGCCGTGCATGAAGTTTGTGAATCAGTCTTTCCAACTTTAGTAATTTCCTATTTGATTTTATGATGAGTTCCTACTCTTGTTAAAGTAAATTACGCATTTACTCTATACCTTGACCAGAATAGATTTAATTTACACTACTACAATGCAAATTATTGTAAAAGAATCTAAATAAAAAAGCAGTGCAGCTTCAACCTGAAATCTTGCCTTCCGCCTAACGGTAAAAGGTAAATAATACCCTTATATCAAGTTTACATGACATGGTTAGTTCACCTAGATGAAACCAACCAAGATTCAAAAATTTACTATCGAATTTTATCAGTTTTGCTAATGATCCAATTTAGGAACTTGGAAATTCTAAATGTTATAAGTGTTAGAGTAAATTGTATCCGATAAAAATATGGAATTTAAATAAATATTTTATAAAAACAACATTGAGCTGTTTTATTATTTGTAGTCCAATGATATGTTGTAACCCATGCTAATTTAATTATAAAAAATATAAACATTATACATACACCACAAGGCTACAATCGAGAAGCGTAATAAAATATTTTTATTTACCATTTGGAGAGGTACCTAGCGACCTTCAGGTTTTTTTCTTGCGGACACTCGATTGAAGATTTAGTGAGAATTCCTAATTTCGTTGACGAGTGGGTTAATTTTCACTAACTGTGTAAACACGCACTGGAGACGAGCAATGCGACATATAAGTCAGTTATAGTCAAACGCACTACGACAACAAGTCGAAAATTTTAAAGTGGTTTTCATACGGAAGACGCCATGTATGCTTTTGTTAATTAAACAATGTTTCACTCAAGAGCAATATTGAATGATTACGTCTCCGTAATAGTTACTGCAAATTTTATACACTAATCTTGATTTGCTATAACAACAATTAATATGTTAGAAACACGTTATTAATAAGAAAACTTTATGTAAACACATAACTATTTAATAAAGCCAGCTGGTGAATACGAGTAACCATATATTGAGTTTTGGCCTCAAAATTCTCTGGCTACGTATACCTTTAACATGTAAAATCACGTAACATACATTCCCATTTGAAACTTTTGTACAAAAGAGATGACTACCCCCCCAAAGTGAGTCGTTTTGGGCAATATTTTCTGGGTTGATACATTTTGTACTAAATTCTACGTCAAAAATGCGGTTATCTGTTGAAACGAACTTTGCAGCGTAGTATTTTTGGCGCTAAAGATTATACACGGGTGGTCTGAAATACCCTTTATAAAACTTAAACCATCATATAGGTATTTCAAAAGCTTAAATTTTACTAATCCATAAATTATTTGTACAAAATAATATAAAACATTAAAACTTTGTAAATAACACCGTTTAATAATAATATCACAATTTTTATATAAATTCACTAGCTAATGGTTGTGACAACACAATTAATAAATATGTTTCAGAATAAAATAAAAAAGAACTAATATTAAACACTTATGCAAATTGCCTTATATAATATTGTGAATCCGTTATCTTACAGTCTTGTTGTACCGTATATAACAGAGACATATAGTTGTCGGTAAAATAGAGGTATTTACTATACCGTGTAGCTAGCAATGACTAAAATGAGGAAATATGTTATCTTTGCTTGCGAGTATTCACACTCTTAAGCAGAGAGTCTCCCTGGCTCTAGACGAACTCTTAATTTTTCAGATCAAATTCAACGTGACTACAATAATTTCAGTTCTACGTTACTTATTGTCTAGATGCCTTCAACATTTTTAAGTTGAAACTATTTTAATAAATAACTATTTCAAGTAAAACACGAACTATTTAAACTCCAAAATCCTCAAAATTAAGTATAAAATACTTAGTACCATCCATAGTCCGTACTTCCACCTAGCTATTTAAACTGAAACATTCTGATTGTGATTCATAAGTTTGCTGTGCATTAATTCAATCACAGTTACTAACGAAATACAAATTCAACTAGACTACATAAATTTTCATAAACAAAAAGTGACATTTACCTAGACCAAGTTCGCAATTATTCATTGATGTAAAGAATATTTTGGGAATTATAAACGAGAGAAAAGTGCGATTTGCAAAGCTACGACTAAACACCTAGCTACTGAACAGTTGTTTGGAGTAAACTGGTGTTTCGACTCCTGTAATACGACGAGTAAGCATATAATATGGTCTAGCCTTGAGTCTATCTGCTTCTTATGAGCTCTTGATTTCTCACCACTTGACATTCTTCGTCGCATTTGATGAGAACTTTGAAAGACTTCATTGAAGTGACATGAGAAACGGGTAAGTATAAGTTATACTGAAGTAAATTTTTATAACTCAATTGCATTACTTAATTATCGATTTTAACTCCTGCAAGAACATGTAATTATTATAATTCTACTCAAAAGATTATCGACATGAATCACTAAACTACTTTAAAAGTCCGATCAAATAGGTTTTAAAATTTAATCGTATTTTTTTACTAGACATAATAATAATAAAGGTATATAAGTATAAGTGTAATAAGGATATATTTTTTTATCTCTTTGTTGATTGATGGGCAGAGTCATCGCTTAAATATTTTATTAATGATTCCAGCTATTAGTATCAATGAATGTTTTTCAGTGTTATTTTGCATACTTTTTAAATATATCGAGGAGAAAAGTGCGATTTGCAAAGCCGACTAAACACCTAGCTACTGAACAGTTGTTTGGAGTAAACTGGTGTTTCGACTCGGTAATACGTCGAGTAAGCATTTAATATGGTCTAGCCTTGAGTCTATCTGCTTCTTATGAGCTCTTGATGTCTCACACTTGACATTCTTCGTCGCATTTGGATGAGA
>NW_025787514.1:0-15748 GCF_021130785.1 Homalodisca vitripennis
GCAAGAAAGAAAAAAGAATCGCTTCAAAAGGCAGTGAGGAAACAACACCCAAAAAAACCTGCCAAGAAAAAGAAAACAACCAAGGATGGTAAAGAAGGGAAAATGAGAAGGAATTTGAAAGAGAAAGAAGAAAAAACACCACAACCGAAGAAAAAAGTTGTTGAGGTGATGACATATGATATGAACTAAGACTGAGGTGTAGAGAACTTATTCATTTGAACTTAGCATTAAATACAATAATCCGGTCTGTGAGGAACAATTTCATGTGTATAATAAGATTATTATTTAAACCAAAAATTGTTTGAAATGAACCAAACATGTCACTAAGATAATTTATTATCTAATAACCTGAGATGTTTAATCGGTTTGGTTTAACAAGATGTATGTGCAATGAAAATGAAATGAAAATATGTTTATTTATAGAGGTCAACCTCAATGTGGTGATGAGAGGGGGAGTAGGTTTAAGCCAGTTGTTTTTAAATCAAGGGTAACCGAATGAAAAGCAAGAGACTGTGTAACCATGGAATGACAACTGTTTTTAATTATATTTTAAATAGTTTAGTACATTTATTTTTCTAATGGCTACTATTAAAAGTAGAGATTCAAAATTAATGACATTAGTGATAATACTAGAAGACGATTTAACAATTGGCTTAAGTGCATGGCAGTAGTTATTGCCCCCCGGGAAAAATAGAAAAAAAAAACATCCAGTGATGAAGAGACCGCTTTACATCCCACATCCTCCACCTGATTTCTAGGCCTATTTATCCCTCACAATAGCGATGATGACATGGTAGGTCATGTGACTGATTATGAAAATTGATTTAGACGTAGCTGCTCAGGAAACGAGGTGGGTCTCAAAAAAACAGAAACAAAAACACACCTCTGCGAAGTTTTCGATACATTTAAGTAATTACACATATTGTTGACTAAATTTTGAGATACACTTTGGTTTCTCAATGTAAACCCTCCTCAACACCGCTACCCCACTCTCTAAAACTTGAAAACACTGCTAAACAGGTAGGCACCTGTAGTGTCTTAAATGAAACCTAAAAGTTTTAGTCACAATCTAGTTTGTCTGTAAATAAAATATAAAGTGTAACAATCTTGTGTAGATCTGGCATGTTTATATTATGTTACAACACATAAAACACATGTACTTGCATGTGTGTCTTGCTATGTGTGTTTGTGTACTTTGCATTGTTTTTATGTAGAGCAAAAAAATTTTTGGAAAACCGCTAAATTTAATTTGTAAAAAATAAATTAATTTTATTTTTCTTTACAGTATATTTGGAGTGATAAATAATATTTAAAAACAGAAAGAAAT
Source organism: Homalodisca vitripennis (assembly GCF_021130785.1). Classification (NCBI taxonomy): domain Eukaryota; kingdom Metazoa; phylum Arthropoda; class Insecta; order Hemiptera; family Cicadellidae; genus Homalodisca; species Homalodisca vitripennis. The sequence continues at coordinate 1,328 of NW_025787514.1, forward strand.
AAGTTGATACACACATTCAATTAAAAAAATATATGATTTGATGCACCCAATAGCTTTAAAAATATACATTAAACTTGGGACTTTGATTTATAAAACTTACAACCAAAATTATTTGTTTTCAGTTATTAAAATCAAAATTATACTGGAAAAAATATAAGGGTGCAACTAAAAAAAAAAAACCATTGTTTTATTCTACCAAATTTTAAACTGCCTAAACATATAAAAAAATCACTACATTACTCTGACTTCATGATTTATTTCAATAATAAAAAAGTTGGTTAACTATAGCAGACAACTGTACTTTACTGAACATTGTGTAAATATAACAAACCAGGTAGCACGATAAGATTAGGGCACTTAATGAGTTCTGACAAGCGGTTAACCTTCTGACATATATTGATGGGTTTTTATTACCAGGCAGGAAGTAGGACACCCCAACAAAGGATGTGAGGAGAGAGGACCTGGAGACCCAGAGGAGAGTGTGGATTGGTGCCACAGACTCCAGGTTGCGCAGAAACTTCAATGTTCTTGATGAAAGTTATGTGAGTAAGGATGTGTATTTTCTTCATTTTTCTACTAAAACTTGGAAGTGAACCATTTTAAAATATCTGTATATTCCAAACGTAATCTAGGTGTTCTCAATGACTTATTAGGTGTTTTTAAGTAGCCAAAAGAGTAAAAAACATGAATATTTCTTTTGTTTTGAAAAAAGGAAAGTACCTGCATATAAAGAGTTCCGATAATAACGTATAATGGGACAGGTCATTATGTTTTTAGATTTTTAAATAACTCCTCTCACAGATTGTTTAGCCCATCTTAAACCTTCAGTGAGCCGCAATCGAACGCATAATTCTCCGTTGCAGCTTTTTTTAATTAAAATTAAGTTAAACCAGCTCATTCTCCTTTTATTAAAAGATAGGCCCGTAAACATTTGAGGTTCAAAAGATATGCTGGGATGATGAATATAAAAAAAAAAAAAAAAAAAAAATGGGGGGGGGGGGATATTATATAAAAAATGTGCAAAAAAATTCTCTCACCCCTAACAACACCATTCACTCCATCCTTAAAATAACCCTTTTAAGGTTTTTGTTATTAAAATTTAAAAAACCATGTCAATAGAAGAACAAAATACCAGAAAGCCCGATAACTTTGTTTGTGTAATTAGTCACTTTTTTAACTTCGAATGTCCCCTCCCGATATGGCGTCTTACACTTGAATTCAATTACACACGTTATCTAAGATTTTGGTCTTGATGACTACTGATGTATAAAGTTAAATGCCTATTTAGACAAATTTAGAACATGTTTGATGTTTTTTAATATTATATGTAAATTATCTTCAATATTGTACAATTAGTATACACTAATTTGCTTTTACATACCGTTGTATTACTTAACATGTTGCTGGTAATTATTGTACTTGTATTGTATTTGTACCTTAACCTTGTTTATGGTGCTCTGTGAAGAGGAAAAACCGATGAAAAATAAATAAAAAACAACACCAATTCAAAAAGTTGTTCCCAAAACATTTCTTTCTTGAGTTTTGTTTTACACAAAAAAAATATTTCTAGTATCGCAAAGTGTTTCAACGTTTGGTGCTATCAAATCCACAAAAGCCCCATGTCAAATTCTCTTTAAAAATGAGCCATTCTCCAGTTCTCATTTTGGTTATGTTTTTAGAAATGTTCTCACGAATGCCGGTCACGTTAAAAAACACTGCTCTTTTTCTCTGAATATTTTGAACATTATGTAACTAAATGACTATGAGGGCTGTTAAGCACCTTTCTTTTAAAATTATGTTTTGAGTTTCCAGGAGTGTAAAAGCTCACGATATATTTAAATAAAATATCACGGAATTTTAAGGGGTCACCCCGTCCCTAATTCTTGAAAATGGTTAAGCTTGGAAAACTATTTTTTTCATGGTTGATGTTGACATGTATGAAATTTCCCTATGATTATGGTGCAGTCACTGCTCGAACATTATATTCCTGATTCTGTCACATTCTGTGTGGCAGCTAGGAAGTCTCAGCTTCCACAGTTTGATAAAAAAAAATACCACAATCATAATTTTTATAAATACAAGATCCTAAATAGATACTGGACCCTTTATGGTAGAATACTAAGTTGTTCTTCCGATAAGCACAATGCTATTAAAGATGATTTAATAAGATGAGAGTTATGTGTCTTAGTACGTTTGGTGTCCTTTTCTGAAGTTGGGATCATTCAATTCATCGCATTTTTCTGTGGGTTTGGTGGGTGTTATGGATATACTTTATTCGCTTCCCTGCAAGGTAACATTTAAGAGATTTAGCAATTAGTGTTAAAACAGTAAGACGGTCTTCAGTCTAGATTGTTAATTGCCTGTTGCCGGATACTTCGAGGATCTATTATATCTCTTAACAACAAACTTTGATGTACAAAATGTAAAACCTAGGTTTAATATTCGTATGGATGTTTGTAAGGCATGGCTTAACCATGTGTTTATATGTCTTATGGAATCTGTCATACTCAGATAATAAATAGGGTGTGTTATAATAAATTGGCATTATATCCTGATTTCTGTAGCAAGAGCTTCAGGCCAAGGTAAACAAAAGAAGTTTAAAGATCTTACAATGACGAAGCTGGGACACCCATCCTGGTGACGGCTACCATCGTCTAGTGTTAGTGGGGCTTGGTAACTAATAGACGAACATCCAGACTTTACAGGACATTCAATTTGACTTTATCACACTCATAGATGAATCGCATTATCACTAAAATTATGTAAATGATTTTCCACACAAGCATCAATCTTATTTGCTTTGTTCTTCGTACAAATACCGATAGCTGACACGATCTGCCTCAGCTTGATTTAAAGATATCTATAATCAATTCCAAAATTGAACGGTTAGCTGAAAACTTTCCAAACCTACAGCTTCTGCCTCTGCATCTGCTTCCAAGGCACGTCTTCACAGCACACGGACTCCACTTTAACATGAATAGGAAAAGCTAGGATAGCAGATATGGTCTCTAAATTGAAACAAATGAAGGGCAACAAGTCATAATGTGCCAAGACAACCTAAAAATCAAACACATCCTTTCTCTATTCCATCATGTAAAATTACCGTTCTTGAAACAGACATAAACCAACTGATGGACCACTTTCAAAATGACCAATCGGTGGGTTTTTGCACACTCCATATCTGCCGATTTTGAAAACACAGAGAAACACATGTCAGCTGGCTGACTGCCGTTTGTTTTTAGGAAAAGATTTGGCCGGCCTAAAACATCTGATTTGGTAAATAAACACCTGGCGTATCAGAAAGGTAATCAATGGTCCATCAGTGTATAGTCTAATTACCAAGGACAAGTACAGTGGAAAACCAACAAAACAAGAATATGATGCTGCCTTTCTAAAACTTCAAGAAGACTTTCATCTCGAAAGATCTCAAAACACTGGTGTGTTCTGCAGTCGGATGTGTTAGAGACTTGAATCCAGGTGTCTCATTTCGCCAAGAACATTGTTGAGTTTCAGCAGGTTACCGGAGCAAACAGTCTGCATAGTCTCGTATGAACAACCAACAGCACAGAGGCAACTGTGGAGAGGCCTCACACACAACGAATTTGTCAGAACCCTGAGGAAGCAATTAGCTGAGCACCAGGCGCAGAAACAGCAGCTAGATATCTCTCCTTCATCGCAGTCTCCACTCTCCCGGTGAAGTTGTTGTGCTCAGTGATATAGGTCTCAGTGTAGATACATTTGCATCTTGTTTTGTCCCTCACTGACAACACCTACACTCTCACAGAATATTTCTCTCACTGACTCTCCTACATCTTCACAAAACACCTTTCTCACTAAGACACCTACAAAGTTACAAAATGTCTCTCCCACTAATACATCTTCAACAAATGTAACTGGTAATAGTGTAGATTTAAAACTAGAACTTCTTGACAACGACACAGTCTCGGCAAACCTTAGACCAGCCTTTAATTCCAAATGTAATTAGCAGAAATTTTCCAAAAGAAGACATGCAAAATCAACTTCATAAGGCTAACTTAGTATGCTCCAAAGCTAGTAATAATATGCATGCTAGAAACTATAATTTAATAATGCACTACAACATCCGAGGTATAAGCCAAGACAAAATTTCAGAACTAAATATATTTTTATCAGAATCAAAAATAAAGATAATCTCACTGAACGAACATTGGCTTGACAATGAGTGTATAAATATATTAAATTCATTAAATAATTATATTTTAGGTGATTATTATGTAAGACAAAATAATCAAAGAGGAGGTTCTTGTCTTTTAATAGAAAAAACACTATCCCTATATACCAATTAAACTTTTTATTGATTTATATGAAGATTTTATTTTTGAATGTTCGTGACATTGAGCTTCTTGATCATAGCGTAGTCATTGTTTCTATCTACACTATACCAGACTATAAATGCCAGAAAAATATTTTTTGCCAAACTTGAGAAAATGTTCTTAATAATTGAAAAAGTATTAAAGAATAAATCGATCTTAATAGTGGGTTGATTTTAATGTAAATATACTAGTAGAAAATGATATAACAAGCAAATTCTTAGAAATAATTGAATGTAATGGTTTTCAGTGTATGTTTGGTGATCCAACTAGAGTGTCAGTAAATACTTCAACTTGTATAGATAACATATTAACTAGAAAAGGATATGATGTTATAGCCAAAATGAATATTGACCTAGGTCTTTCTGACCATAAATGCGATTTTTTTAAATATCCCACAAAATACAATAGAAAAGCAAGGCTTTAAAAGAAATACTGGTAAGGAAAAGGATATTCTCTAGTAAACAAATTAATATTTTTATGGAATCACTAAAAGATTGTGACGATTTAACAGTAAGCCCAATTATAAATGCCGAGGAAAGCTACAATAAACTTTCTAACTTGTTTTTTTAAGACATTATGAGTCTGCTTTTGTTCCAAAAACTGTTAAAGTTAAACAGAAAAGAAAAAAAGTAGTTTTACATTGGATTACACAAGGAATAAAAATATCAGCAAAAAGAAAACGTGAACTTCACTGGAAATCAAAATTCAGTAGAAGTATACAATTTCTAAGTTATGTTTAAATCCTACAAAAAGATTTTCAAAAAAGTAGTTATTGAGGCAAAGAAAAGGGCAAACTCCTCGTTTTATACAGAACTCAGAAAATAAATGCAAGGCTGCCTGGCATGTTGTGAATAAAGTACTCGGTAAAGATAATAAAAACAGAGAAGATAAAATTACTTTAATAGATTCAAATGACACGGAAATAAGTAATCCAGCTCAAATTGTTGAACTTTTTAATGATTATTTTTCTAACATTGTACAAAAAATTAGTGTTCCAAAGGCAACTGTAAAAGGAATTCATAATTCATTAAGAAATTTTTGTACTGAAGAGAGGGTTGCATTGCACAAATCCTTGAACCCCTGTTGTACAGTTCGATGAGCGAATCAGGAGAGTGTGTTTTATGTGTACTTAAAAATAATAATTGTCCGGTGTAGGAGTGGGCGATTGGGATACCAATAAGACTAATTAAAATCTCTTGGTTGATAAATCATTTCAGAACCATTATTGAACAAGACAAATTAAACATCTAATAAATGTTTTAACATGAAGGGATTTTTCACTGAGTAGATTAAAGGTTATTCTCAACGTTACTCCAGTCTTTTTTGAAAAAAAGGGCTTCGAAGTTAGAATTTAAATAAGTTATCGGAACCTCTATTTCAGTTCTACTAAGCAAATTTCTCTCAAGAGGATATTTGAAAAAAGATATTATTCACTTGCTAGAATTAGTTGAGAGCATTACTTGTGAAAAAAAACAAAGCTTGCTTTGAGTGTTCTATCTAGATACAACAATTCTGGCGTTTACACGAGAAAAACATGAATACTCAATCAGCTTTTGAACAGAATTTTACAAACACGCATACTTACATCGAGTGGTCCTGGCACGGCGTTTTCCACGCGAATACAGCCGTGTTCCTTGAGATTTTTCTGTTCCTGTTGAAACTATCTGTCCTAAGGCGCGTTTTCGCTGTGTTGAAATTGTGCCCCTCAGATGCCAATGTCGGTGCATTTACTGCCGTGTACAAGCTACAGATTGACTATTGGGCATTGGTGGAAATTTGTTGTTTTGTCCGCTACTAAGTTGCACTAGATGTCTGTAACCTAACCAAAAAGGGAAAGAGCAAAAGAACAGGTTATTCCAAGAGAAAACTAACAACTCAACAGTGGCGTTATTCAATATAGGAAAAGTAAATAGTGTTGGGGGAAAGTTGACCACAAGGTTCCTAATCTTGACAGGTCCTTTTTTCCTTTTGTTATATATTTTTATAAAACGATCTTCCTTAGATCTAGAGTTACCCAAAGAATTTAAATTTATTAATTCTGCTGATATGAACACAACAGCGTTTAATTATACAAAAGCTTCTTACTACGTGGAGAGAACTAAATAATCACGTCTATTCAGAAGTGGCATGGATGAATTTGGATTCTGTGGTGTTTCATCTCCAATGAGGTTGTAAAAAAACCTTACATCGTATAGGATAAAAGCCCAAGTAATATAAAATGTTTTAGGTATTAGAAAATAATAAAAATGGCCAAATTTTAAAAGCTTCCCCCAAATGTTAGTTTTTCGACCTGCAACAGTAAGACTTCTTTGGCGAATTCTAATAATTGAATAGTAATTTTTAAATGGGAAAGCTCATCTAAAAGTGACCTTTTCGTCAAAAACTAAGATTCCAGTCTTTCTTTTATTCTATTTTTGAGTATTTTTTTTATTGCACTTAAAGAGAAAAATGTTTCATTTGTACCGTTCTAAAATTCTAATGGGCGGTTTAGAACCCCCCATTGGTTAGTGTTGGAATCAATTCTTTAGTAGTTCTGGTATGCGTGATTAGTTGTTATATGTGTGGTCTAGCTCCCTGGCACTAAAAGCTAGTTTTTTCCCAGATTAACAAAAAAAGAATTATCCTGAAATAATGACCAAATTCTCTATTTATCCTTGAGGCACCTTGCAAGTTATCATTGTTTAAGAAATTAAGAAAAAAATATTAACATTTAAAAACCAGTTGGGACTGGGTACATAATATCGAGTTTGTTGTTTTATATCCCATTAAGAAGCAGAAGGAACCAACTAATGAGCAAAAGGATCTAAGATTTCAACATAAATTTTATAAGACACTTCGAAAATTAAACGGCTGGAATCGTGTTTAGAATCACACCCTCCATCGCTTCAAGACATTCTATGAAAAACAAAAGAGCCCCATTTGTTATTCGGCGTAGGTTTGATATGTGTACAGATAATCCTACCCTTAACATTTAATGTCAATAAATGACCATTCAGCGAAAATTTAAAAAATGAATTAAAGACTGTTCTCTAATTTGGACAAACCGCCCTCCTTGAGCGCTCTATATAAGGGAAAATTGCCCCTTTATCAAGAAAGCAGAACATATGGTACAAAAAGAAATGACGACCGAATACAAAACAAAGATAGTATACAAAAAGAATCAGAGACCGTAAACTAAGAAAATAGAGAGGGAGGAGAAAATTCAGGAGTAGCCCTATGAACTACAGCTATAAACCTCCTATAGTTAATCTTTCTAAATATAAAAAATTCAATTGGTTTGAATTATTGTCCGTTCTGCTTGTCTGACTAAATTCTTATTGCTCTGGTGGTCGTGGTAACAATAATAAAATTTAACCTATAAGGCATTTAGTATGTATTGTGAATATCCTATAGAGCAAAAGGTGATCACCAGGTGTTTTCATCCAAATATTGTAATAAAAAAATACATAGTTAAACGAAAAACAGATTTGATGGTACAAATATAAAATATCTATGTCCTATGTCCTAGTATGGTGCCATTCTATCTTAGAGGACCAGTGCCCTTGTCTCTGCATGTCGGCACTCTCTTTTTGTAACGCATTGGCTTTTGCAAGCTCCATGCATTAGTTCACTAGTCTGTGCATCTTCCTTATTTCCACAACAACCTAATGATGATACAGCTATGTTATCGTTGGGTATGCGATCTGTCGTACTTGTTTTGTGAGTGGGTAGTTGTGATCTGGAAACTAGTTGTAAGACGATGGAACAAAATGATTGTTTTTTTTTTACTAGGGGTTGACTTGGTTCAAAACACCTGTTCACATCATTCATTACTACTGTAACTGCTAAGTTATACGCGATCCATCATATAAAGATGAGAAGGTTTATAACAAACATATATAGCATTACATTAGTGTTTTTCATAATCCATCAATCATCACAAAGTGTTTGTAAACAAACTGTTTCAATAATAAGACAATTAGAAAAAACCAAACCAACACAATGTGCGCTCAAAAACCCATGATGACAACATAATAAAAAAAATGTCCATTGTGTTTTATTTTAAGAAAATAAAAATTATTTGAGTTTGTTGGGCTGATTATTTCTACATACCAATTCTGAATAAACATTTCAATTTGTCATTGTCATTTATTTATTTGAACAATAGGTTTTTATGTTCAAGCCTAACCGCCCGTATGGATTTCGCTTCTCTTTTCATATTTTGACTTGAATGTGGACGTCACCAAATTAGACAAAACAACTTGTCCTGTTTAGCGTTCCGTTTTATAAACATTTGAATTAAATTACATAAGTATTATATCCTTGCGAACCCTATACAATAAATGACAATAAATGTAACTGCTTTTGATTGTAATTTATCGTTATAAAAACTTGATTTGTGGGGATGCGTTAAGGAGCAAGACACCTTAACGAATACATTGTTTATACTGATGGCTAGTTAATCTGCGAAACCATTCCAATTTAACTAAATAACAACATTGAAGCAGCACTCTACTGGATATAATCTAAAAACATGTAATGCTAAATTGTTTAACAGAATACAAGTAATAACATTCTATGTCTCTATTAAGTTAGAAAAAAGTAAAACAAACCAAAGAGAGGCACTACAAACAAGTATACAAAAACATGATGAACATGCTTTATTAACCAAACAATTTTTCGTCATAATATTGTGGTTCAATCATAATTGCGACAGGTAACCCAATATCCGTATTAGCCAGTCCAACAAATAGTCACCCACCCTGTGCTCTCAAGACAACAAGGGAGCTGCCCCCATCACCATAGCTGTTAACCCCAGGAAAACCATAAACATTTCTTAACAACAAACCCCTGTGATACTCATGGAATACCCCCAATTGTCCACTCATGACGTCGTAGCTTAGTCACGATGAGCACTCGGCACGACCTATCAACGTGTTATTATAGTACTTATTACCTCGTATATACAACTAATATATAAGTTACGGACTGTGTTTTTTAGTGGGATGGATTAGTCTAACCCATGTAACAGGTGGTCAAATTTTTGTGAACTGTGATGTGAATGTACCTGAATCATGATTATACACCCCATTCATACCCATAGTGCAATTCAAATACTGTAATGATGAATCCAACTGACCAGTGGACTATAGAACATTCCGACAATATTTCCAATGCGTAGAAAATACATTGAAGTTTGGCTTTGAACAGTAGTGAAAGTAAACATGTAGACACTGTAAAACCAAACATGTGGACTCGGAAATTGTGAGTCCATAGGGAGGCACATATGGTAACCAGTGACGGGTTTACATTTACTGTAAGGTTTTTAAAACAGTCCCATTACAACCTGTAGCTGGTTGCAAACACAAAAACACCAAAAGCCTATTCATGTTAGAGAGCTGCTAGAGATTAGTTTTGATATAGTTCTAGGGAAATTAAAAACACTCTTTCTTATATACAATTGTGTAATACGTTTAATTAATTAGTTTTGTTATACATTCAATAAACTAAGGAAAGCTATCATTTTTGATCTCTTCTGATAAATCTTGCAAACAGTAACCTACTCCAATACGGTATACATGTTTACTAACCTGTCCACAGCGAAAGGTTACTAGACAGCTAGAAGGCCTGAAATCTGGTACCATGCCCCAAAAGCTGGCTTAACCATCCGATGACCCGTCAAATCGTTCATTCAATTTCTATGAAAGAGACGGCTTCAAGCTTGCGCCATACTTCATGCCCCACAGATGGAAGCCAAGTTAGAACGAGGTTTAACCAGGATTCATCAAGCTTTTAATCACCAACTGTTGTTTGTTTTTCTAGCTTCTTTATTTTTTATCATATTTAATTTTGGATGATTAATGAAACACATAGGACTCTTAATATTCATGGTGAGGTATTATTATATTAGTAGATGATTACATCTGGACTGTTTGTATTTGACGATACTCAGTGGAATTATTGAAACTTTAATTTTGCTTCAAAAAGCTACTTGTTGTCGTTACCGGACGTGGACTTAACCATTACAGGTTTATAATATTATTTATTGTTCATTTCTTTTCTTCTGCTATAAGGTAAAAGGTTGTTAATACACAGAGGTGTAGTAAAATTATTTTAAAATACATTATTAACTGATTTTGAATAGTTAAAAGTTGGAAACAATTACAAATAACTGTTGTTTTAAATAATCTTCTTTCAATAATGAGTAGTTGATTGTAAAAAAACTTTATAATACCAAAACCTGGATGCAACAATAAAACATGTTTCAGAGATAGCAACGTGAATATTGAGTATTTATTTCCCCTACTCCTAAAAGTCCCTGGTACGCATCTACAGCTAAGTCAAATCGTTACGCACTGGTCCGACTTTTCCCTGTCGCCTTGCAATATGAAGCGCACTTTGATAGATATGCAATTACAGATGTTTTCATATGGGATTTACAAGAGCAATAATGGTGCTGTAAAATGAAATCGTCTTAACAAATATTTTTTCCCCAATCATTAATCCAAGTTAAAAATGGAAAAACACCACCTATTTGCTACAGACTTATCAAATTATCTGGAATTTCACATTGTTGAAATAAATCTAGAAGGACCTCATTGAAGAACGTTCCTTCTTTTATAAAATAATGGAAAAAAAATATTGTTGTTAGGGGGGGAAGGAATTGTACAATAGTCCAACAAATTTTTAAAATTTATTCCTTATAATGGTCTAAAAGAGCACTATTCAAATACACTTGTGAATAAGGAATTCACTACAAAATTATAATAAAACTTTTGGAAAGTTACAAATATAATTTAACAGCAAAAAATTATTTGCACAAATAAAGGTGTACAAGAAATATGCCATTGTAGATATTTTTATATAAGGGAGAATTTTTTTACAATCATGGTGGTTGGGCCCGGACAAGAGATTCCAAGCTTTTGCAATTAACGATCCTGTATACTCCACACACCCCAGAGGTCTGTGTTAACGTCATGATCCCTATAGCTTTTTCTTCCCCCACTTGAGGCGCTTGCTCTAATTTATTGCAAAAGTTTAAGTTTCTCTTCTTGCATTTCCTGTATTTTAAGTGAGCTTCAGTCGGCAACATTACCTGCTCTCCTCTCTCCTGGTCAAGAACTTACGTCTGATGCAGACATTGTCACCGTAAGTAGACCTGCGACATCGCATCTATCCTCAAGTACAACAGTAATTTTCTCCCTCGTGGCATTGACTTCCTTGGGCATGGAGGCGTCACAGGCCCTCCATAATAAAAAAGGCCATGGTTACCTTCCACCAGGTCTTCGGCTATGCCCCATCCAATACCTACATTCTTACCTGTATCGAGTACTACCTAAAAGCACTTAATTTCCATTTTTTCTCGACGTTCCAAACCAGTAGGCATGGAACTCACGGAAGGCCAACAAATACAGAGATCTCTGCTTGGCCGAATTGCTAGTAATATACTGGTGATTGCTACCCAGGTATATCCTCACTTACCCTCCCAGCGGTACAATATCAAGTTTCAACATGCCTCTGTTGCAAAATTTAACATCCCGGTACTTGTCCTTGCCATATACCCGCCGGCCGGCGAAAAGTGGGATACACTCCATCGTTGATCATAGCGAGTCAGTGTTCTTGCAACCGAATGTTTAAGCATGTATCATTCCTCTGGCATCTGTACATAGTAACAGGTCAGTAGCGTTTCACAATTAAGTCCATCAGTGACCACGATATTTTACCGTCCAAATGTCTGGCTGAGAATGTCCTCCAAATTGAATAATTTGGGAGATATTGTATTACATTATAACAGCTACAGGTGGCACTGGACCATGTGCGGTATAGAAAACTTATGTCTGAATGATGTATACCTTTGGATATATGGCGTGCAAATAGACCAAATATTAATTTAACATAATTGGGCCGAGAAAGTGTTACAGCACTTTACAGCCACAACTGGATAAGAATTGAATTTTTGTGTGCATATTGAATTTGAACATGTACAATATAGTGGGCCATATTTTAAGAGTGGGGCCTGGTGAGCTTGACCCACCGAGCCCTACTGGTAGGCACAGAGGCATGGTTTATAACAAATCCACCTACCTGATGGTAGCAGAACCAATTTGCATGGGTCACTGATGTGGCGTCTGGCGACATGACCGAGGGCAAATCATATGAATTAGGAATTTGGCTGATTATTAACTAAGGCCTACAAAATACTCTAATAGAAAGAGAATAGTAAAATGATTTGTGTGCATTCAACAACCACAATACAGGTATTGGCTTTGGAACGTTTAAAAGATTTCTAAAAGTACTAACACTTTAAGCCAAATTAGTAGGAATTATATTTTTGTAATTTTTGTTAAGATATAATATGCAGGGAATTTTGTCCTTATCACATCAAACCTGGAGTAAATAAGTTATGAATGGAAGGAGTACATACAATTAATGGCCGTTTTCAACCAGCCACAATATTGTCGACATTTGTCCTAAGCTTGCTAAATTCTAGTAAGGAATGACTAGTGTGTCAATTTGATCAGTTACCAAAACAGAAGTCTAATTAAATCTCATGACAGTTCTTTATAAAGCCACCAGTATTATCTCTAGTGTTGTTATTAAATGATGCCAGTATTAGAGCTATATAAATAATGATCTTCTGTTTGGGGGTAATTGCAAAATCCCTTTCCTTATAAATCAACACATGTACAAGATTTGGTGTGGCTCCAATACATATTTCAGATAGTGCAATCAATTTTTTAGTTGGGTAAATATTTTTTATATTCCATAAGCTCTTTAAAATTAACTTTTTTCAAAAAACATTAATTATAATATTTTTCTCAATCACTGTACCACAAATGATTACAGCCATTTTCATCTACCGTCACAGTTTTAGATATAATATTAAGATCATAGTGATTGAGGTAAAATGTGGCAATTGACATAATAACTGAGCATCATTATATTGTTTAGTGATTTATTCTGTCTGTTCTGTCACTTATATTGTGCTAAGACAGCATTCTCTGTTCACACACGCGCTATCGTTGCACACAAGTAATTCTGGTGCTTATTAGAAGTCAGTACTTCCTATGTCACGAATTATTTATTGCACCTTGATAAGTTCGTTGTAGTCATATAGGCCAGACAGCTACCATGTGTTGTTGCATGTCACAAATAAAAACTGCTAAAGATAAAAATGTAAAAAATTTTGCGGTTTATACTTGAATTATCCCTCAGAAAGTGATATGCCTCTTATTCACTTATGACATAGAAATTATATCTGTTTAATTCAATTAATTTAAGAAAATTCCTTTTTTTATAAATAAAAAAACGACACTCCCTCCGATCATATTTCACGTATACTGCAAAAAGTTATATCCCTGTCTTCAATAGTTTTCCTTTGGTCCTTATAAGATTGATGGGAATTCTGCTTAAAAATTTTTCCACTCCTTTTGGAATAATAAGAAAACCTTCTTCAAGTTTTGCTGTCCTCAGAAAGAGTATTTTAAGGGATGTGACCAAAACTTTCTTGAAAATTTCAAAAAAGATTATTTAAATCTGCAAACCGATTACACTCTCAATACAAATGTTTAAGAATCTATACACTCCAAATTACTCTTAAACCTCTAGTTTTTTCCAACATAATATAGATCTTAACTACTGGACTTTGTAACAGCTAGCAGAACGTTCAGTAGGGTTACCAATGTTTTTGTTTTGCTGCTACACTAGTGCTAATCAGTTAGTAAAATTAAACATGTCAAAAGTCACTAGAGCTTTCTTATTATAGCTGGTAGTTTTTCGTTCACACAACGCTAGTTTGTGAGCTGCTACCCAACTAGCGTCATGTGAATGGGTCTTTACCATACGCTTAAATCGGCCCCTTCACTTTTTCATTTCATATCGTGCTAAAAATACTCTTTTTCCCAACCAGAAAATGTCCTAATTTATTTTAAAATGTTATTCTCTCATTGTTTTGGAGTTGTGTTGAAATACACTGTATTTAATCTACAAATTTGGCTGCAGAATCTGGAGTAATAATGTCTAAATCAAGTTCTAGATCAGTTGAATGGATCATCCATGTATCAGTATTACAACTACAGAATACTAATCT
>NW_025787515.1:0-14397 GCF_021130785.1 Homalodisca vitripennis
TATTTTCATAGATTTAATTTAGTGATCTTAGCCACTATTTTAGTGTAGTTTCATATGTAGTGTGCCTAATTTTTGGTCACTTATATTTTTTTATAGTGACATGTGTAGTAAAGAAGACACATTTGCAAAAAAAATAACTTTTTGTAAGTTCCTAAACGTTAATTAGCATCTGTTCAAGCAAACCGATAAGTATTATTGCTCATATGATTTTTACTAATAAGTACTAAATGTATAATATTTCGATAATATGTTAATAAAGAAATTTGATAACGCAATTAAGGAGGAAAATACCTTTACCAAATAATCAAATATGCATTGGACTCATCCGGGAGACTGCTTTAAATTAAACCAAAACATTAGAACCAATCTATACTACTATAGTACTATAGGTTGATTAATTTTGTTTAATTATGAGCCGTAACATGCATCCCATTGGACGGTACCAATTAATAAATAAAAATAATTAGCATTTCGGAGTATCATTACTCAGTATAAACAATTCGTAATTCTCATATTAAACCACTCGTATATTCTCGATATATTCAGTAATTATTGATTCTGTGAGGAACGTACATTTGGACTGTATACGTTATTTTATCTGGTATTGATATTATTTAAATTTGGTATATTTTAAAGAAGCTAAGAATTGAAGGGGAAAAGTAGTTTTCTCTCAAAATAATATCCATCATTTCTTAAACAGAAATACTTTGTACATAAAAACATTTTCATTCACCGCTATTACTATTTCGAT
Source organism: Homalodisca vitripennis (assembly GCF_021130785.1). Classification (NCBI taxonomy): domain Eukaryota; kingdom Metazoa; phylum Arthropoda; class Insecta; order Hemiptera; family Cicadellidae; genus Homalodisca; species Homalodisca vitripennis. The sequence goes on from NW_025787515.1 coordinate 752, forward strand.
CAATACATTCTATTTTCATTTAGTTGACCTTTATTTTTTATGTTACAATTATTCTGAGTTTGGTTTGTAATTAGTTTTAGAAGATTATAGAATTTCTGTTTCATCTGTCAAACATTTACAAACTTATCAGCTTATATTGGTCTAGTTAGCGGAGTCGTCCAAAAATTCAATTGATTAATTAGCAACTCTATGGCAACTATTCAGAAAATTGTACTCTTCCTCGCAGTTGTAATTTGGTCCATGAATAATTCTAACAGGAATCTAACGTTATAACGAAATCTGACACAACGTCTTCGTGGGCTGGTATAGTCTTCTCAATGAAAGACCAATCAAACAGTAATTCATAGCTGGTTCTCATCAGTTGGATTAGGTACTACTGTATGCCTGGCTATAGGATCCGCGCTAGTGAGTAGTTTTGAAGACAATAGGAAATGCTAACCTACTAGTTACTAAGAGGGTTGATACTGTAGTTGGAAATCTATTTCTCTATCCCTATCATTCCCGAAGAGAAGTAATAAGGAAAAGCGCCACAGAAGAAAACACAAATATAAATCAAGGTGATGGCTCTGAGCTTGGAACCTTACCAAGTCGACCGGAAAGCACAATATCATTGTTGGTGGCTGTGTTTACCACGGCCTCTCACTTCGGTCGGGTGAACCGTCGTGAAGCAGAGCATGAACTTCCAACTGCTACGCCATCTCGTCACGACTGTTCAAGTGGCGTAGGGGCCATGAGATGAGAAGATCGATACAGCTGGTGTGAGTCTGGGACACAAGCTTAATGCTGCCAATTCGGACTTTTAACTATTGATAACGTATGTGACTGAGTGATTTCAATTTTGTTGTTTGCATGTTGCTGCATCATCAAGTTTCGCTCAGGGTTTCGTCCATTCAACTGGGAGTATCATATGTAAACTTGTTCTTATTTCAGCTTTTTCTTGATGGCTCTTAATTCTAATAAATCGGTTTTCCTTCCATACGGCTTTATAGCACTCGTTTTGACATTGATAGTAATGGTATTCTCTTGTTTAAAGTTTGTTATTGAACGATTAAGGATGTTTGAAAAGGATAACAAGATTTCGGACATTTTCGCCATTACGCGTTATTATGTTACGACAAGTTGTAACAAAACGTTTTGAGGACTAGAATTTTATCCTCTTCCTGAGTCTCGACGTTATAAGCGATGGAAAATGTCCCTAAAAATCCTGTTGTACCTCTTTCAAAATATTGCTTTCAATTCCTACAACAAAACACAGAGAGCATAAAAATGATTGACATATTTGTAAGTGTATATAAGCTGAATCTGGAGATGTAAAGGTACGGCTAGACACAAATCTATAAATTATAGAAGTGGTGCTTGCATGTTAACGTTTTACCACTGTGATTTCCAACCACAATATATTTAATAATATAACTCGTATTTCATTTGAATTACTAGATGAAAATGATTTGTTCTCTACCACGCTTTCACTCGTATAACCGGGGGACCGGAGAAAGAAAGAGTGAATATTTTTGTCTCAAATGTGCTGGACAGAATTAAATTTTTACGGGGCAGGATAAATGCTTTTCTCATAGTGGAATAATAGAATTCAATCTGAATGGGTTTTGGGTCACAAGTAAAAAGGATTTATTACCAGTTATTAACCTTTAGCATTATGATTCTCCTGCTCAATTCTGTTGAAAGGTTTTTGACAAACAACGTCGCCAAATATTCGAGGGCTATTAAAAACTATAGTGTGATGCAACAATTTCTTCGGCCATGGAATGAGTTAGTCAGAATATTACTTCATTTAACTTATGTATATATTTTAGGTTTATGGTTCGCTATTTTCATTGATATTTCAAAACATTCTGTTAAACACTTATTTCACGTTCTTGGTGGGCCAACATTGCCTGACATTGGTGTTTGATTCAACATGTAGGGAAAAAAAACTATCACAGTTAATTACCTGGCCGAAGGAGAAAATCTTAAACTTGAAATGGGACCCGTTCCCATATTAGAAGGTGGTATGAATTAAAAACGGTTTTTATGTTTAAAGAATATGAAACGTGTTTGACGTCGATAATTATTTATTGTAGATGACGATTGCCTTTAAGATATATGATTGCTTTTAAATCAAAAGCGGGTGCACATAGTTTGTTTTTGCATAGGTCATCTGTTAAATGTTTTAAGGAGCCTCTCAGCTGTTTTTTAAAATTACTATTGCTAGAGTCAAGAAAAACAATAATTTTGACAACCCCACCTCTGGGGAGTTCATAGGTGATTTCAAGTATGGATATATTTTGTAAACCAGGACCCAAGGAACAATTGGTAATGATAATATAAGAATGTGAATTTTTTACAAGCATTGTACATTAAAATTATGTACTCAAGTAGGCTAATGGGAACAAGTTATTTTAATTACTTTATGACTTTAGAAAATATAGGTTTCAGGATAATTATGTTTTTCAAACTAAATCTGTACTTCCTTTATAATTAAATTTTAGTATAACATAAAAACAAATAACCTATGATACCATTTCGCTGAAGATTGGAGCTTCATATTGGCTAACTATTAACTTGAATCACTACTTTTGTAACACACAAACCAATACTTTACAACTTTCCTATTTTTGTGAGGCCTTTCGATAGCAAGGCTATCTTCGTCAGACTCATCACACAAGTAAAAATAAAAAGTAAATAGAATAAGGTGTGTGTGTGTGTGTGTGTGTGTGTGTGTGTGTGTGGTGTGTGTGTGTGTGTGTGTGTGTGTGTGTGTGTGTGTGTGTGTGTGTGTGTGTGTGTGTGTGTGTGTGTGTGTGTGTGTGTGTGTGTGTGTGTGTGTGTGTGTGTGTGTGTGTGTGTGTGTGTGTGTGTGTGTGTGTGTGTGTGTGTGTGTGTGTGTGTGTGTGTGTGTGTGTGTGTGTGTGTGTGTGTGTGTGTGTGTGTGTGTGTGTGTGTGTGTGTGTGTGTGTTGTGTGTGTGTGTGTGTGTGTGTGTGTGTGTGTGTGGTGTGTGTGTGTGTGTGTGTGTGTGTGTGTGTGTGTGTGTGTGTGGTGTGTGTGTGTGTGTGTGTGTGTGTGTGTGTGTGTGTGTGTGTGTGTGTGTGTGTGTGTGTGTGTGTGTGTGTGTGTGTGTGTGTGTGTGTGTGTGGTGTGTGTGTGTGTGTGTGTGTGTGTGTGTGTGTGTGTGTGTGTGTGTGTGTGTGTGTGTGTGTGTGTGTGTGTGTGTGTGTGTGTGTGTGTGTGTGTGTGTGTGTGTGTGTGTGTGTGTGTGTGTGTGTGTGTGTGTGTGTGTGTGTGTGTGTGTGTGTGTGTGTGTGTGTGTGTGTGTGTGTGTGTGTGTGTGTGTGTGTGTGTGTGTGTGTGTGTGTGTGTGTGTGTGTGTGTGTGTGTGTGTGTGTGTGTGTGTGTGTGTGTGTGTGTGTGTGTGTGTGTGTGTGTGTGTGTGTGTGTGTGTGTGTGTGTGTGTGTGTGTGTGTGTGTGTGTGTGTGTGTGTGTGTGTGTGTGTGTGTGTGTGTGTGTGTGTGTGTGTGTGTGTGTGTGTGTGTGTGTGTGTGTGTGTGTGTGTGTGTGTGTGTGTGTGTTGTGTGTGTGTGTGTGTGTGTGTGAGTGTGTGTGTGTGTGTGTGTGTGTGTGTTGTGTGTGTGTGTGTGTGTGTGTGTGTGTGTGTGTGTGTGTGTGTGTGTGTGTGTAGACAGTAGACAGTAGACAGTAGACAGTAGACAGTAGACAAATGCTTTATTTCAAGAAAGTTCACAATACTTTTTAAACATTCCAAGGAGCTCACAGAGCTCGTGCGGAAATACTATTAACATACGAAACAAAATTAATTACAGCATACTTTATTAGTTGTCAGCCAGTCTTGTAACAATTATTAGTTCAATCATTATATCAACACTATTAACTTCAAGTAACAACATGCATTTTCTATATTTAACAGAACACGCATCTGAACAGTAAATTCCGTGTGCCAAATTATTTAACTACCAATTTTCACAAAAAATATCAACAATTAATAAATAAACTACTATTAAAAATCAAAAATAAATTTTTTAAAGCTACATCTAACAAAAAACATCTGCAATAAATAAACAAATACAAACCAACAATAATATACAGAAAACAACTAACAGATCAACAACAATATACAATAAATTCTAACAGAAATATCACACAATAAACCATATATAATTAACAATTCAATAAATATATTTTTAATACGAACAAAGTTTAAAACGATTTACTAATTATGATATTTTGTCAATACACAAAATACACAAAATATATAAGCTATGCTTCTGAGATGCAGACTAATACCATTACTATATATTAATTTCGTTTTTGAGAATTGCGCGCTCTTAACTTTCATTTTAAAACGAGGTTTCCCCTCATTTAAAATGTCGTTACCAAAGTGTACAATAATCTTATTGAAATTTTCTTTTCCAACAAAAAACAAAACTGTCTTCTACAAAATTCTTTTCTGAAATTCGGCGTTGAAATAGTAATAAATTGCGAAGTTCGCGTAGGAGCATTAAATTGTTTCAAGCTATATTTGCCAAAAAACTTATATGTATGCAACAAACCAGTCAACAAATACAACTGATCAATTGTAAGATAATCATTCTTCGAAAATAAATAAGACATACTCTCTGATTTTTTAATAAAATGTATAGTTCTTATTGCAAACCTTTGTATCATTACAATTGATTTTTAATACTGTAGGGTAAGTCCCCCCATAATGAATGATGCCATAACGAGCTGTACTTTCGAACCAAGATCTGTAAAGGGAATTTAAATGCTCCTTCCTTAAAAAGTTCCTTATATAATATAAAGCATAATTGATTTTTTTGAGTTTTGATTCTAAGTACTCCACATGTTTATTCCACTTTAACTTACTATCAATAAAAAACGCCTAAATACTTAACTGAGTCAACAAAACCAATATTTTCACATGTTACATTCATATAAGCATTGATGATTGTGACAGACCAATTGAAATTCTAACGTGAGATTATCTACATCGCATGAAGAACCAGTGAACAAAATACATTTAGACTTTGAATTATTTATCAAAAGCCTGTTTAATATTAACCAATTTGAAATAACCTCTAGATCTCTATTTATTTTAGCTTTAAGGGCATATCGGTTCACAGCTGAACACACAATAGCAGTGTCGTCTGCATAGGCAAATATGGACGAATTCAATGGAATACTCAATAATATCATTGATATAGATCAAAAACATTAACGGACCTGCCACCCCACCTTGAGCAACACCGTACCTAATGTGCAATATAACTCACTATATGTATTGTTTATTTTGACTGTTTGTCTTCTGTTTTGCAAAAGGATTCTAGTAATTTATATGCAAGGCCACCTATTCCATATCCCTTAATTTTGTCTAATAATATATCAATATCTACAACGTCAAACGCTTTCTTAAAATCCAAATATACAGCTAAAGTACACCTACTGCGATCAACTAGTGATGCTATTTCACATATATGTTCTTCAATTGCAAAATCAGTACCACGATTTGGCAAAAACCCATATTGCTGTGGTGAAAAAATGCTTTTGTTTAAAAAATATTTTAAAAAGTTCCTCCTTAATAAATACCTCAAATATTTTAGCAATAGTGTTTATAAGGGAGATTGGCCGATATGAGGAGACGAGCATATCATCACCCGACTTAAAAACAGGCACCACAACTGCGTCCTTGAAGCTTGTGGGAAAGACACCCTGTTTCAATGATTTTTCATAAATGGTTGTAAGGACTGGTGCTAATGTATCAATATTATTCTTTATTGATAAAATATTTATACCATCGAGACCAGAACTTTTTGTATTTTTCATACTGGAGACTATCCTAAGCACATCGTTAATACCTATGGTGAACTTATCAAAGTAAACAACACTATCTAAATGACTCTCAATAAACATGTCACACCCAAAAGGACTCATATCTTAAAATCATTCACTATATTTTACAAAATAATTGTTAAAATAATTTGCTAATAAGAATCTCATTTTCATGAACAGGCAAAATTACATTGTTAACATTGACTTTTTTCATTTCATGCTTTCTTTTTTTCATTATGTCCCTTACAACAGACCAGTACTTTTTACTATCACCATTATTTCTCTCTATGATGGAAGAATAATAATTTATTTTTGCCTCCCTGATTCTTTTTTGTTACAAGCTTAGATAAAACTAGTATACTCTACTTTAATATTTTGATCCAATCTATTCATAGAAAACATTTTAAACAATGTGTTCTTCCTATTTATTATTAGTGAAAAACTAATGCATTAGTTACCCACGGTTTACGCTTTCTATTTTTACTGTTTATCTTTTTCAATCTATATGATTTTTCAAGACAAGAGTTATAAATGCCATAAAAATTCTTTACACATTCGTTTACATCATCAGTAGAATAAACTGTTTCCCAATCAGCCGTGCATAGCTGTCTGCGCATTACTCTCCCTCATCAACAATTCTATAATACGGAACACAGTATCATTTATTGGCTTCCTTATGGATATTAGTGTGAGCAGATAACTCAACAGTTACAGCAAAATGATCACTTATATTCAGATTTAGAACACTACAATCAAAACGTATGTTCTTAGAATTTCTAATTAAAATATGATCAAGGCAGCTTACAGAGTTATTACTAATTCTTGTCGGAAGGGTAATACAATTTTTAAATCCATAAGCAGAAACTAAACTTAAATAATTTTTTCCAGGACCCTATATTTTTTATTGTACATATGTTTAAGTCTCCAATAATTAAGGTTGGATCACATGAAATTCATGCAGTATATTTTCAAAATCTACTTTAAATGCATTGTAGGTAAATTTACAACACCTATAAAATAGCATATAGCGATATTTTGTAAGAAAGTTTATCTTCATTTTCAACTTTGAAGGAAATGTGAATAATTTCAGCAGTGGGCAGCAATAGCAACTGATAAGAGTGTTGCAGTCCAGAGGTCAGGTACACAGCAATGCCACCAGCCTGGTTGTCTGGTCTGGGCTGAACCAGCATGTCATATCCTGGTAGTTGGTATTGTTCCTCTTCACCATGTTTAATCCATATTTCAGATAATATTATTATATCATATTGCTTTTCTTGATTTAATAAAATATACACAAAACTCATCATAATGTTTCCTCAAACTTCTAATGTTTAAATGGAAAATATGTAACTTGGTTCCCTTGAAACTTACATTACTTGACATACACACAGACAAACATTTGTACTAAGAAAAATATTTAAAACAGTCATTTTAACCCTCCAATGTCTTTAGGATTTTTTCCAGCTCAATATTAGATTTTATCCAAATAGTTTTGTGATTCGGGGAATCAGATTTTCTGGCAAAAATTTTCCCATCTTTGGGCCATACGTACCTAAATCCTTTCTCCTTTAATTGCTTTGCCTTGTAAAGTAACTCCTTGTTGCGTGGGGTAAGGTGTTCATTTATATAGATATATGCGTCAGGGGCTGAGTTTTATAATTTGGGTGGACTTAATTTTCTTTTGCTTTGCGCTCTTCAAAAAACTGTCTCTCTTTTGCCTACTCGAGAACTGCACGACAATAGGTTTTATTCCAGTTTTTCTGTGAGTTGGAATCCGATGAGCCGCTTGAATATCTACCTCATGATTAACAGGTTCTCCGATAAATATCACCCAGTTTCGAGATAATACTAGAAACCGCCTCTCTGTCATCATAAGGCACACCGTCAATCTGAATGTTTCGGTTACGATTATACTGATCAAGACCATCAAACTGCTCTTGCAACAATGTAAACTTATTTTGCAGTTTCCCGATTTTGAGCAATAAGAGATTCATTCGATTTTTCTAAATCTTTTACTCTACTATCATAAACAAAGATGTGTTGTTCAAATTCATGAATTTTCTCAGAAACAAATTCAAACAGATTTAGTAAGTTCATTTATCTTTTCATTAAATTTTTCACTGTGGATACTGAATTGTTCCTTAATTGTTTCTTGCATTTTTTGCAAAAATTCCTCATGCATTTTACTCATTGCTTCAGAAGCCACAGGTTTACTTCTACAAACTTTACATTTCCAGCTTTTCTGTCTAGCAGTTCCCATAGTAACCCATGTATTTTCTGATATGCTGCACAATCAAAGTGTAACTTTACATTTATTGATGGAGCAAAGTGCAAATTCATCATCAGATGGAACTGGGATCACTACAAATAATACAGCTATCACTCATAACGAAACACAGTGCAGTAGCTACAAGGAAAACAAAACCTTCCACTACGCCAGCTGGCAGACAACTGTGTGTGTGTGTGTGTGTGTGTGTGTTGTGTGTGTGTGTGTGTGTGTGTGTGTGTGTGTGTGGTGTGTGTGTGTGTGTGTGTGTGTGTGTGTGTGTGTGTGTGTGTGTGTGTGTGTGTGTGTGTGTGTGTGTGTGTGTGTGTGTGTGTGTGTGTGTGTGTGTGTGTGTGTGTGTGTGTGTGTGTGTGTGTGTGTGTGTGTGTGTGTGTGTGTGTGTGTGTGTGTGTGTGTGTGTGTGTGTGTGTGTGTGTGTGTGTGTGTGTGTGGTGTGTGTGTGTGTGTGTGTGTGTGTGTGTGTGTGTGTGTGTGTGTGTGTTGTGTGTGTGTGTGTGTGTGTGTGTGTGTGTGTGTGTGTGTGTGTGTGTGTGTGTGTGTGTGTGTGTGTGTGTGTGTGTGTGTGTGTGTGTGTGTGGTTATTCAATATTCAAATAACTTTGAATTATTTATCAAAAGCCTGTTTAATATTAACCAATTTGAAATAACCTCTAGATCTCTATTTATTTTAGCTTTAAGGGCATATCGGTTCACAGCTGAACACACAATAGCAGTGTCGTCTGCATAGGCAAATATGGACGAATTCAATGGAATACTCAATAAATCATTGATATAGATCAAAAACATTAACGGACCTGCCACCCCACCTTGAGCAACACCGTACCTAATGTGCAATAAACTCACTATATGTATTGTTTATTTTGACTGTTTGTCTTCTGTTTTTGCAAAAGGATTCTAGTAATTTATATGCAAGGCCACCTATTCCATATCCTTAATTTTGTCTAATAATATATCAATATCTACAAACGTCAAACGCTTTCTTAAAATCCAAATATACAGCTAAAGTACACCTACTGCGATCAACTTAGTGATGCTATTTCACATATATGTTCTTCAATTGCCAAATCAGTACCACGATTTGGCAAAAACCCATATTGCTGTGGTGAAAAAATGCTTTTGTTTTAAAAAATATTTTAAAAGTTCCTCCTTAATAAATACCTCAAATATTTTAGCAATAGTGTTTATAAGGGAGATTGGCCGATATGAGGAGACGAGCATATCATCACCCGACTTAAAAACAGGCACCACAAACTGCGTCCTTGAAGCTTGTGGGAAAGACACCCTGTTTCAATGATTTTTCATAAATGGTTGTAAGGACTGGTGCTAATGTATCAATATTATTCTTTATTGATAAAATATTTATACCATCGAGACCAGAACTTTTTGTATTTTTCATACTGGAGACTATCCTAAGCACATCGTTAATACCTATGGTGAACTTATCAAAGTAAACAACACTATCTAAATGACTCTCAATAAACATGTCACACCCAAAAGACTCATATCTTAAATCATTCACTATATTTACAATAATAATTGTTAAAATAATTGCTAATAAGAATCTCATTTTCATGAACAGGCAAAATTACATTGTTAACATTGACTTTTTTCATTTCATGCTTTCTTTTTTTCATTATGTCCCTTACAACAGACCAGTACTTTTTACTATCACCATTATTTCTCTCTATGATGGAAGAATAATAATTTATTTTTGCCTCCCTGATTCTTTTTGTTACAAGCTTAGATAAACTAGTATACTCTACTTTAATATTTGATCCAATCTATTCATAGAAAACATTTTAAACAATGTGTTCTTCCTATTTATTAGTGAAACTAATGCATTAGTTACCCACGGTTTACGCTTTCTATTTTTTACTGTTTATCTTTTTCAATCTATATGATTTTTTCAAGACAAGAGTTATTAAATGCCATAAAAATTCTTTACACATTCGTTTACATCATCAGTAGAATAAACTGTTTCCCAATCAGCCGTGCATAGCTGTCTGCGCATTACTCCCTCATCAACAATTCTATAATACGGAACAGTATCATTATTGGCTTCCTTATGGATATTAGTGTGAGCAGATAAACTCAAACAGTTACAGCAAAATGATCACTTATATTCAGATTTAGAACACTACAATCAAAACGTATGTTCTTAGAATTTCTAATTAAAATATGATCAAGGCAGCTTACAGAGTTATTACTAATTCTTGTCGGAAGGGTAATACAATTTTTAAATCCATAAGCAGAAAACTAAACTTAAATAATTTTTTCCAGACCCTATATTTTTTATTGTACATATGTTTAAGTCTCCAATAATTTAAGGTTGGATCACATGAATTCTGCAGTATATTTTCAAAATCTACTTTAAATGCATTGTAGGTAAATTTACAACACCTATAAATAGCATATAGCGATATTTTGTAAGAAATGTTTATCTTCATTTTCAACTTTGAAGGAAATGTGAATAATTTCAGCAGTGGGGCAGCAATTAGCAACTGATAAGAGTGTTGCAGTCCAGAGGTCAGGTACACAGCAATGCCACCAGCCTGGTTGTCTGGTCTGGGCTGAACCAGCATGTCATATCCTGGTAGTTGGTATTGTTCCTCTTCACCATGTTTAATCCATATTTCAAGATAATATTATTATATCATATTGCTTTTCTTGATTTAATAAATATACACAAAACTCATCATAATGTTTCCTCAAACTTCTAATGTTTAAATGGAAAATATGTAACTTGGTTCCCTTGAAACTTACATTACTTGACATACACACAGACAAACATTTGTACTAAGAAAAATATTTAAAACAGTCATTTTAACCCTCCAATGTCTTTAGGATTTTTTCCAGCTCAATATTAGATTTTATCCAAATAGTTTTGTGATTCGGGGAATCAGATTTTCTGGCAAAAATTTTCCCATCTTTGGGCCATACGTACCTAAATCCTTTCTCCTTTAATTGCTTTGCCTTGTAAAGTAACTCCTTGTTGCGTGGGGGTAAGGTGTTCATTTATATAGATATATGCGTCAGGGGCTGAGTTTATAATTTGGGTGGACTTAATTTTCTTTTGCTTTGCGCTCTTCAAAAAACTGTCTCTCTTTTGCCTACTCGAGAACTGCACGACAAATAGGTTTTATTCCAGTTTTTCTGTGAGTTGGAATCCGATGAGCCGCTTGAATATCTACCTCATGATTAACAGGTTCTCCGATAATATCACCCAGTTTCTCGAGATTAATACTAGAAACCGCCTCTCTGTCATCATAAGGCACCACCGTCAATCTGAATGTTTCGGTTACGATTATACTGATCAAGACCATCAAACTGCTCTTGCAACAATGTAAACTTATTTTGCAGTTCCCGATTTTTGAGCAATAAGAGATTCATTCGATTTTTCTAAATCTTTTACTCTACTATCATAAACAAAGATGTGTTGTTCAAATTCATGAATTTTCTCAGAAACAAATTCAACAGATTTAGTAAGTTCATTTATCTTTTCATTAAATTTTTCACTGTGGATACTGAATTTGTTCCTTAATTGTTTCTTGCATTTTTTGCAAAAATTCCTCATGCATTTTACTCATTGCTTCAGAAGCCACAGGTTTTACTTCTACTAAACTTTACATTTCCAGCTTTTCTGTCTAGCAGTTCCCATAGTAACCCATGTATTTTCTGATTATGCCAGCACAATCAAAGTGTAACTTACATTTATTGATGGAGCAAAGTGCAAATTCATCATCAGATGGAACTGGTTCACTACAAAATAATTACAGCTATCACTCATAACGAAACACAGTGCAGTAGCTACAAGGAAAACAACCTTCCACTACGCCAGCATGGCAGACAAACTGTGTGTGTGTGTGTGTGTGTGTGTGTGTGTGTGTGGAGATGGTGGTGTGTGTGTGTGTGCCTTGTGTGTGTGGGTTGTGTGTGTGTGTGTGTGTGTGACGGGATTGTGTAGTGTGTGTGTGTGTGTGTGTGTGTGTTGTGTGATGTGTGTGTGGGTGTGTGTGTGTGTGTGTGTGTGTGTGTGTGTGTGTGTGTGTGTGTGTGTGTGTGTGTGTGTGTGTGTGTGTGTGTGTTGTGTGTGTAGTGGTGTGTGTGTGGGTTGTGTGTGTGTGTGTGTAGGTGTGTGTGTGTGTGTGTGTGTGTGTGTGTGTGTGGTGTGTGTGTGTGTGTGTGTGTGTGTGTGGTGTCGGGTGGTGTGGTGGGTGTGTGTGTGTGTGTGTGTGGTGGTATGTGTGTGTGTGTGTGTGTGTGTGTGGTGTGTGTGGGTGTGGTGAGTGTGTGTGTGTGTGTGTGTGTCGTGGTGTGGGTGTGTGTGTGTGTGTGGTGTGTGTGTGTGTGTGGTGTTGTGTCGTGTGTGGTGGTAGCTGTGTGTGGAGGGGATGTGTGTGTGTGTGTGTGTGTGTGTGTGTGTTGTCGTGCTGTGTGGTGTGTGGGTGTGTGGTGTGTAGGGGTTGGTGGATCGTGTGTGTGTGTGTGTGGTCAATTGTCGTGTGTGTGTGTGTGTGGTGTGTGGGAGTGTGTGTGTGTGGTTGTGGTGTGTGTGTGTGTGTGTGTGTACGTGTGGGTGGGGGTGTGTGTGTGTGTGTGGTGTGTGTGTGTGGTGTGTGTGTGTGTGTGTGTGTTGAGTGTGTGTGTGTGTGTGTGTGTGTTCATATGGTGATCGAAGTGTGTGTGTGTGTGGGTGGGGTGTGTGTGTGAGGTCTGGGTGGTGTGTGTTGTGTGTTGTGGTGTGTGTGTGGGTGTGTGTGTGTCGTGGTGTGTGTGTGTGTGTGGTGTGATGTGTGTGTGTGTGTGTGTGTGTGTGTGTGTGTGTGTGTGTGTGTTCAAGTTCAAGTTCAAAGTTCAAAAATCAAGTTTCAAATCATATTTATTCAGGAATCAACATGCACATACAATTTTTTCTATTGTTCCTTTGCAAACTCATAGGTTGCGCGTTGGGATTGAAGTAATTACTATACATGTACTATATATACTAACTAAATTTATACAATGTTCTTAGGACCGAGTAATTACGTGATTTATCACAGCTATAGCAAGATATCCAAATAAATTTTCTAGGTTATAAAAATCAGTATAAACATGGGTCAACAGCAATTTTATTTAATTCATAATCGATAAACAAAATAAGAATAAGGTTTAACAACAAATAGATAGTTCATCAACAGTTGCAACAAATAACAACAACAACAATAACAAACTTCCTCTAAGTAGCCTACTCAAAAATAAATATTATATACTCCATAAATATATCTATAATAAAATAATAAATTAAATAACAGCATATCAAATAACAAGGCCAAAGTGAACAACTCGAACAATGCACAAACTTTGACTAGAACCACGAACATGCAAAGAGAATAAGTCACATAGATTTAAAAAACAAAAAAACAAAATTTGCCCTAAAAAATCCCATATTTCACTATCATTAAAATTGTGTGTACTACAAAAGATTATTACCTTTTCTTCACCTTTGGCTAAGCTTCAAATATTATGCTGTTTCCTAATA
>NW_025787516.1:0-28901 GCF_021130785.1 Homalodisca vitripennis
AATACAGATTTAAAAATATTCTATTCTTTTGTAATTCCATTCATTTGTAATTTAAAAATGTAATAATAAATCTACAAATCCACACTATGGTGCTGATTTTAATAAGTAATGATTTGATGGTAATGATTTGTATTTTTAGTCGGTGAACCATGCCTACAGGTTGTATTTTTTATGACGATTGCTTTCCACATTATACATTAACATTTTTATTCATTAATTTTAGGTTTCATAACGGAGTATTAAAATATTAAAAGTTCCGTTTTAGCTAGGTAAGAGTACTATTTTAGTACAGTAGAAAATTGTGCTCTGAAATACCATCTGCTCACCAAATAGTAACAACATATTTGCATTTCCCTTCTATTATTTATTCCTTTACTCTACGAATAAAAGTAAATTGTCATATTCTCATGTGGTTGCACCCAATATGTTTACAAATTTAATTATTTTCTCGTTGCCATCAAAGTTAACCGTAAGACCAATGTAAAAAATTCGCTAACGCTCATCCAAATCACATTGAGTGACATGCACCACAATCGAACTCGTGTTGCTAATATGTAAATGAAAATTCAAGCTTCATGTAAACTTTTAAGTTTACAAATGATTTTATTATTGAGTTAGCTGAAAAATATTGAATATACCTCGAGAACGAACTAACATGTGTCGTACTCCTGCATTTTTAATACCTGAATGTCAATGACGTTTAAAAAATGATTTAGGTATGTATCAACTAAATTAACGACCCTGCTTTTTTCTAAACTCATTTATTTGTAATGGTATACATATATATATCTTATATATATATAAAAATCTTGAGTCACGATGTATGTTGCCAATAAACACTCCAAAACGACTGAACCAATTTCAATCAAATTTCACATGTATCCGTAATTTAGTCTAACTTAGAAGATAGGATAGTTATTATCTGAATTATTCGCTTATGTCGTGAATATAAACGAATAAATATGAAGAAAAGTTTTCAAAGCGCCTGCACATTATAACCTGCAATTACGAGATAGATACGTATATTAAACAGTGAAACACTATTTGAAAGGCGCTAAGTTATGATGTATATAATTGTCTAAACTAAATTTTTGGATTGAACTTAAAGGTTTGTGAGTGGTAGACCACTTTGTAATAAAATACATTATGCATGTACAATACCATTTTTGACATATTTTCCTTGATCGTGACATCAAGGTAAAATCTACATCGGGGTTGGAAATATAATTTACTTCAACCAGAAATGCTCATACGCGGGCAAAAACTTACGAAAAGCGTGCGAAGCCGCGGGAAACAGCTAGTATATATATATATTTATTATAAATATATATATTATATATATATATATGTGTGTGTGTGTGTGTGTGTGTGTGTGTGTGTGTGTGTGTGTGTGTGTGTGTGTGTGTGTGTGTGTGTGTGTTGTGTGTGTGTGTGTATGTGTGTGTGTCTTTTCATATGTATACAAAAAGTGTAACCGATTTTTCTATTCTTCGTACGTTACTTATTTAATTAAAATTTGATTTTATTAACGTTTACGTACAATTTTTACTGGCTTATTTTACATCATTATCTTAAGAAATTAATTCTTTACAAGTTTTTTCAAAAAAATTTTACGTGTTTTTTACACATTTAACAAAGTTAATCTACTTGAAACCTAAATGAAACTTGTTTTTGGACACGGAATTTTGCGTATTTCTTCAGATATCATAAACATTACTGCAGCTAGAGGTCTGGTATCAATTTTATTCAATTTTTTTCTTCAGTTCAATTTGCATAATATAAATTAAATTTTACGTCCTGGGTAACGCCCAAAATAATTTAATAGGGCTCCCTTTTAACGGTGGCACTGAAATCTGGGCGAAATCTTTCACCCTGTATAGCTCGCTAACTAAGCGTTTCTGGACCTATGTGTATATGAACTTTTTTCGTTATTTTCACTGTAAGAACAAGTCCTGACAGTTTCTCCGTTTCTTCATGGGACACTCTGTATATATCTAAAAAATAATGCACGGTAAACCATTTTTCCCCTTTTAAAGTTTATATTTTTATTAGCATTTCCGAAGCTATTTAGATCAGTAAAGAACCCATATCAATGCATTAAGGTACTTAAAGGTTAGGTAAAATAATTTAGATTGATGTATTGGTTGATAAATATTACGTTTAAAAGCCCGCTTGTTTTTGTAGCGCGACTTAATTAGTATTAAGTCGCGCTGTAGTGTCACAACGGTGCCTGTACTATATTCAGTTGAGCGGGCATGTTACTGGTATTGTTGGAGTTAATCATTCAAATAAAGAAATTTGCAGAGAAGTTTGTGTATTTCATTGGAACCAAAAAACTGTTGCACTCTACGTATCTAAAATCATATACTTTTAACAGCCTTTCATTTCTTTATATGTAATTTTGATGTGGTTTTTAAAGAAAGGCAACAAACGTATAAAAAAAGTAATCGAGTTAGCAACATATATGGTGCAGGCTACCTATTGAGTTGACGGTGTGAGGTATTTATTACCGGTGCTTCTGGCCATCACAAATCTTGATTTTATTTGTAAACGTATCCAAATCCCAAATAAGATCCACATTTTCAGAAATCAGTATATACTGTTTATTATTTTGTTATTAACTCTACATTACAGAGTTATCTTTATATAAGTATAATAAATTAAATAATCAACTAAAACCCTTTTTTAATTGTTTTATTACGGTTTTTATTACACTTGTTACGGTATCAAACCATCATCGGTTGTACATTAAAATTTACCTGAATACAAATAATACTGCATGCAAATCTTTGACTATAAATCAAAATACCTTTCATTGCCATGTTTTGAAGTCATCTGAAAGAGATTAACTTAAAGCCATAGGAATCGGATCATATTAAATATGAACGGAGTTTCATTTGAGGGTTTAATTTGTGGTAAAAGTAACAATCGATCTTCTGTTTGTCAAAAAAGCAAATAATAATTACACCATAACTTCTTTTTTATTTTCTTTAAACTCCATCCTTACAGATGCATAACACATATTAGTGGTAAAAGTATTTGTGTTTAAGGTAAAATTAAATTTCTAGTGATTTTTTTTTCTTAGTTGATCTCAATTGAAGATGGCTAAAACTATTTTGTTAGGGAAAATCGTAATCTTAATCTTATATTATTTTTATAAAAACTTTGAACTTTTAACTTTGCAACTGTATTGTAATAAAACCAAAAAAGTTTGTAGCCCTTAAATTTTCTATAAGACGAAAAAACCACAGCACTTTTTTTGAAAGTATTAAATAATCTGCTTTACACGAGAAATTCAAAAGTATTAAGGAAGAGCAACAAGATTTAATTACATGCATAGAAAGAGTATCAAAACGAAAGCTCATTTCGACTTAAACATGAATAATCCAACTCTATGCATATTAAGCTGTTGTCTGCTTCCGTTTCCTTTTCACAGCAATATGTATGCAGGGGAGTTTTATTATATACGCCTCTTTTTCTACGTAGTTGGCTTGAGTTGAATAGAGACGCTTCAACACTAGTCCCTCCACTTGTAATCGTAAATATGTCTGCTAATCCTGTGAAATTACTAATAATAAAACACAATCATCGCTGTATTATTGTACCTTTCTGATCCTCACCGTAAAATTAAAGTGAAATATGCATTAGTTATGTAAACACATTCTACGAATACAATACAATACTGTAGTAATTGGACCTTTGAAGTCAAGTTAATAGCAATGTTAACTCTTAGTGCGATCTGTACATTTATGGTGTAGAGGATTTTACTTTCTTAATAGAAAACATAGACTAAATTACGTGTAATTAAACACTCGTGTATACTTTATCTCGACAAGCTTATAACTTTCCATAATTTTTATTTATTCACATCACTAATAAGTTTAAAGCCACCCTATGTCGTCTTATAGGTTTACAAAAGCAAATCATGACATTTTTTAAATAACGGTTAAAATTCAACAGTTGCAAGAAATTGGTTATATTGTTATCGATTAGATTATAACTATAAAATCTTTTGTTTGTAGCCTACCTCAGAAATTAAATAGCGCAACTGCTTGTTTGTAATAAGCAGCATGATGTTAAACGAGTTATTGCACCTTTATAAGGTAAATACCTTTAAGAATTTATTTTTTATCAAATTAAAATGGCTATTTACGTGAAGGTAAATGGAAGAGCAAACAATTTCTTATTTAACGAATATAAGATGTAACTGATGCATAACATGATATTTAATTATGTAGTTTAATACATTATTTTAGTTGTTATCGAAGGGAATTTTTTTCAAACAGCAAATATGTTTATACTTGTGTTTTATATATGTCAAAATTAAGGGCTCTGTGGTGTAGTATAAGCGGACTCACTCGACAAAAGAGGGATCCAGGTTGCCCCTCCGGGACTCGAGTGGGGGGGCAAGTACTTTTTGTGATAAGGTTTTAATTGAAATTAAATTAGGTTATTACCAATTATACAAATAAAATAAATACAAATAAAAGTCTTTTCACAGATATTTGCTCTTCCAATCATATATTAGTTTGGTTATTTAAACATGTGTGTGAAATATATAACCAAATACAAAATAATTGAATCGAAAATAGTGTAGTGATAGCGAGTGGTAACAAAAAATAATCAAATACGAATACAAATAATTGACATAGGTTTTGCTCCTCTTACAAAATGAGCGATACCGTAAAATGCTAGGCGATTGCCACGTGTTACAAGTGAACGACTACTGTATGTATACATGCCCCCAGCTGCTGCTGAATATGTGTAACCGCTAAAATGTTTTGAAAAGAATCTGTCTGTTCAGATTAGTGTACGTGACTGATTCTTGTAGTGTACGCTAACAGGTGTACTAAGGCTTACTAGTTACGCAGCAACTTAGTAAGGCACGTTGAAAGATGACAAATTACTGTATCTTTATTTGCTTTTATTTAAACCCCTTAAATTCTGCAAGCTGCAGAAAAATTGACAATATTTTACTTCCACAAAGATAAAATGATTTTATAAACATATTCTGGGATAGCAAACCATGAATATCGTGTAAAAAATAAAGAACTATTAGTAACTAAATTATTGTAATATTCACTGTAAAGAATGGAGTGCGTAATATAAAATTTTCGTGATATGAAAAGTAACAGGCTGAGGGTTAGCAAAGCCTATCCCTCGATGTGCTATACAATATTCACTTAAGTCTGTTTACGTATGTCTGTATATTGTCTGTCCCCACGATATCTCGAAAACAATACACTACAGACTTGATAATTTAACAGGAATCCTCATCTCTTAATAAGCAACGTAGGGATCTATAATGGTGCATGCCACTCCATAGGATTTGGCTGAGCGTTAGTGAAATGTTTTACATCAGGCTTATGATGGCAACGAGCTAACCACATAAATAAATACATTTTTAAAACAAAATAACTATAATCGGGATCTTTTACAATGTGAAGTATTAACACAGCAGCTGTAAAAAATTAGCTATATACTTGGAATTTGTGTGTAGCCTCACCGCAGCCTGTTACGCGACAAGAGGCTTAGGGTGCTGATACGTTTGTTGAAAAAATACTTCATAATTGTATGAGATCGAGTTAAAAACAGTTTAGTATTTGGTAATTTGTAAACAGGTAAACCAATGTATTTAAACTGCAGTAACCATTCATGAACTATATCCGCTGCGTAGCGAAGTATCGGCTTGAACAGCCGGAAGAGGACGCACATCATAAATCACATATTTGGTCAGTACCGTACAACGATATTCTGCTGCAGTTTATGTTTACCGCTTTCAACACATAATGTCATTATTGCGCGTATATTAATTATCAACAAAGTTGTTTATATTGCAACATATATTTTTCAGCAGATTTCTAATTTAGCTATTACAAAGTGTTAGTACAACTATAGCACTATTCATATATCAACATGTATACTTATAGTTTAAAAGTATAATGTGGATTGGCGTGATTTCCTACTGCAGTAAATTAAAAAATGATCTATTTTCATTATAACAGGCTTTAGAAAATTGGATACCAAGCTAATGTGGTTACAATGAATCTATAAGTTCTGTAGCCAAGGAATGGGGTTCGGAAATTAAACTGTACAACTACCCTACATTTATTTTGGCTCCATAGATTGCAAATAATGTTAGCGTACGGGTAATAATGGATGAAGGGACTGCAGGCGTTTAAAGTTGTGAAGAAAAGGTTATAAGGAAGAAACTACTATTCAAAAAACAACTTGGACCATAATAACCGGTACCAAATCGTATACAAGGAATTGTATTGATATTTTTACTATCAATCCGCAGAGCCCACACTTTTCAACTTTTCTTAGTAAAATTTTTTCAAAGTGAAAAATTTGTTTTCCCTACAATTACGCTTTATGATTGTGGGCGGGATATAAGATCAATGCATATACCTAGATTGTAACAGTTATTGATATTAAAAATATTAAAATAGACTAATATGGATACCAAATAGTCATAATCCCTTTGAATGCTAGGGGGTGAAGCCTCGATACATATGCATTTTCTTCTGAGCTAATATAGATATATTACCAATGCATTTTTACCTGAAATTTCAATACCAATATTAATGAAAAATTGCTAGTCCATAATTACTGAATGGGTGCGGTTTACAGGTAGTGGACTCGTAATATATGAAGACTTTCTATATGATTCAAATTAGGACAACTCTAATATACTTAAGAATGTTACCTAATTCATGGTGATACCTAGCTCATAGAAAAGCTTACACAATCAAGTCACGTGATTATAAAGGCGGAAGTGTGCATAATCCTATTTTTCTTTAGATAACCAATGTTCAGATGCTGGGGTATTCCAGACGCTGACTAGCTCCTCCGAGAGGCTCAGATTTCTGACTCCCTTTGCTGAATCATAAATCTAACAGAAACAGAACATACAGGTAAAAAACAACAGAAGCTATCAAAAGTTTGATTGCCCAGGAAGGTAGGATATACGAGATTGGTCAACCTCATGGTGTAGGCAAAGATTATGGATTCCAGGAGCTAGTTAACACGTTCAGAGCAAGGTCATGCTGGACCAGATGTACTTAAGGCAGGGATAGCAGGGACCAGGGAATAGCTAAAAACTGGCACATTAACGCGCTTATTGAATGTCAATTCCACTTTTTTGGGCAACTAAGGAGTGGAGCATTTAAGAGATTAGATCAAAGTATTGATTAATATGGCTGCAGGTCGGAACACTTGGAGTTCAGATAGTCCCAATACAAGACCTCTCTTAAAGGATTGAAAGATTTTTTATATAGAATGGACGCTATTATTAAGCTAATTTAGAACCGATAGTAAAAGTAACTGAATTTATATGGTATAAATTTGTTGTGAAAACATTTTTAAACAACACATAATAGTGAGTGTACATTGTTTAACTAATACTAATTCCATATGTAACATTATATTCAAAACCCAAACATTTGTGTGTGTTTTTAGAATAACAATTAGGAGTGTTTTGTTATGTATTCAGATAGTATTAAAAGAATTTACAATGCTCAAGATTTACAAAATAGTATTTTAAATAACTGTCTAATACATCAGTATTAAATTTCTTTATTGTTACCACGTAATGCGTAAGTTAAGAAAACACATTTAATTTATTCTGTAAGCTCTAAGTTAGATTATTTAATATCTTCAGCCTATCAAAAGGTTTAGTGATATACACCTTGCATACAAAATATATATAAAACCTTAAAATTAAATCTTTTATAACGTCGACCAGCCGCGAGGATATGAATGTAAAATTCTCTTTTCACTTAACTTTTATGTTGTCATGAAAAATAAATCCTGAGAATAGTTCTCCACTTAACTTGAGCTACAATTAAAAGTTTAGAGTAAGTTATAATTATTATTAATACTTAAACTCAAATTCATCATTACATTGTACTTTTATTACTTTCAAGTATTAATGCAAAACTATTTCTACAGATCAACAACTTTTTAATGACACAATACAGTTTGTTGTATATTACTTATTTAAATAAAGCCTTCTATCATAATTATATTCTATAAGGGATCGTAAATGTTATCAATAATAATGGTTTTAATATCACAAAGTATAAATTAAGGCCTTTACTAATTATCCTGTCAGGTAGGAATTTGAGATACTACCTTAAATCTTAGAGCTGAGTCTTTCGTGGCCAGTTTCGTGATTATCTCAAGGTGTTCATTTTAAAAACCTCTAAAAATAGTTAACAAATTAAATTTAAAACTTTTGAATACATCAGCCACATAAAGAAATATAATGCAGAACAGACATTCCTTCTGAAACAAGAAAAAATAGCTTAGCAATAAAATTGATCCTATTAATCAAATTAGGTTAATCGAAAGCAACTTTGAAATGAATACCTTCACTTTTACCGATTTTGTACAGCAAAACTATTAGACCAAAATAATATAAATTTTTATTGTAGGAAAAATGTTTACTACTACGAATCTGAGATAGATTGTGATATAAAATATTCCGTGTCAACGTTTGTTAAGAAGAAAAGAAATCTTCAGCTGTTAGTCATATTTTTTTTTTACTCCATTCGCTACTTTCACTATCGAAGATTCCTAGCCTTTTCTTCATAAATAATTTATTTATAACATTTTCGTTATGGTCAAACCACGTAGGCCATTTAGGAGCGTTCCACGCAAAAACACGTCTGTGTTTTGCACCTCAAGAGCAAACAATTACTAAAAGTTCTATTGTGATATAAAATTAAAAAAATTATTAAAAAAGATTTAAAAACTTATGATGCAGCAGATTAGACTACAAAGCGGTACTAACTATTAATTTAATTAATTTGGCTCCGATGTTTGGAATGGAGAAATTGATTCGGTCTAATTTGTACTTACATCATAATTTGCACACATTAAAAATAGGTGTTATTGTTACAAGATAGGAGTCACCACACTACGGGCTGCCTAACAGGCGTCGCAGAGGTCGCATGAACATTTCATGTACAGGTATATAGAGGTGATTTTAGAAGGTTAAATTTGTTACAGTTTTTTACTATTTAAAATATCATGTAACTTCACTAAGTTTATTTACATATTATTTATCCTGTGATGTTCTCGGTGTTCTCCATTGTTACTCTTAAGACCAATCTGAAACGTTTGCTAACGCTCAGGCAAATTCCATGGTGTGAAATGCATCACCATCGAACTTGATTTTGTTTAAATTAAAATTGAAGCCTCATGTAAAATATCAACTCTATAGTTTAGTTTTATTTGCTAAGTTATCGAACAGATAGATAGTTTACATATAGACAGACAACATAATACACTTCGTTACTGCTCAGACAGAAAGTAATCTGGCAATTTGACTAGTAACTTGTATAAATCTTGCTTTAAATTTCATTCAAATCAAGAAGTATTAGTGTTGCCATAACGGGATCACAAATCAACGTTTACCAAATGGTGTGATCATTTGGTCAAAACATCATAAATTATTTCCGTCCAAATTCACATTATCTATTTTACCATGAACTGTGTACCTAATACTGAAGATTTTTAGTGAAAAAAAGAACATTAGCCTTATAGATAAAATATATAAACAATAGCATAGTCTGTTAATTAGAGTTCAAAAAATTATGTAAATTAAAGTTATGATCAATGCGAATAAAGATCCTATAACAAAAGTATTGAGAGGATCAGTTAGAATAATGAAACAAGTTCCGTTAAAACCAACAACATATACCAATAAAAGTTACTTCAGAAGTATTAGCTAAAACTTTGTATCTACACATGCAGCTTACTGCACACTTATTCAGCTTTCTGTACGCGGTACTAACAACAAGTCGATTATTATCGAATATACGAGTGCGATAATAACCTTTCTATCAGTGCGCGATTCCTCGTGTGATCGTCTGTTGTTTCCCCAACCAACCATAATAAGAAGTGTTATACGTTCACGTTCATCAAGCGACATAGTGTAGTTGAAGAACTACAAGCAATACGATAAACTCTTTTGTACTAAAGCGCACTGATAGAAAGGTTGGACAGCACTACTAAAACAAGAAAACTAGAATAGCCTACTATGAATAGACTGGCTAATAGGAAAGTCCAAACTGCGACCCAAAGATAAGAGCTTTCTAATTGTTACTGTTTATCAGGTTTTCCTCGTTATCAATATATTAGAACCAAATTTGTAACCCTTGAGGATAACTAACGTCATAATTCACTTCTGAACAACTGACAAGCATAATGTAGTATTTAGCTGTAGTATTCGTTTGATTGCAGTTTTGCTGTACTGGTGTTATGGCTACTAATAAAATGTAACCAAGTAAAACCTTTGAACAGCCGCCACTTTGTACTGGATCAATCTTTTTGAGTGCGGTTTTGCGGCATTAAACCCTGCTAGATAAGCCATTTAAATATTGACCTATGCTTCTATTTAAGATTTCCTTCTGACTCCTTGCGGGACGTCCCCATGAAGATACAGAAAACTGATAGTTCCTTCAAAAAGTAGATTTTTAGGTGTAGTGTTGATGTATCAAATCTTGTTGATTTATCTGTTATGGTTCAGAAAATATTATACCTGTGCAGGACTTTATGTACACCCTGTATAAAAGTATATTTATTATTTGATGGTTATATTTGTTTGATTTATGATTATGTTTTAGTCCTAGGATTGCTTTAATCAGTATTGAAATAGGTTTTAACAATACTGTAGCTCAAAATATACCATAGTATGGTAGGCGCTTTTTCATTGATGATTGTTTCACATAAAACGTATGTATATTTTCATCGTAACAACATGGTAAGGTGTACTATGACTTTCAGTTTGCATTATTACACTGGCCTGATATAATTCTTTCTTACTGAAATTGTTGGAGCTATTGCAATATTAGGGAAAAATACAAAAACATTTTGTTATTTCACTGTATTTTGAATTCCATTTATTATTTTGAAAAGGATCAGGAGATTTGAACAGTTTTCTGAAACCATAACTTATTTTCAGGAGTGTTTATTATTATGATATTTAAAAAGCTCGTGGCTATAACGTACCTTTTATTCAATAGGAAGTCGCGTGCATATCCACGGGTAGCTGATATTTATGTTATTTTCTCATACAAATGGAAAGCGTATTTATAAATTACACTTACTGATGTTAGAACTGAGCTACAAGACCGCCACGTCTGCCACGCAGATAGATCGGTTCCTTTTGTCTTCATCATGTTTAAATTTCCTTCCTCAATCTTTGGATCTCACTCCATGTAAATTTTATGTTAAGGATTTTAAACAAAATAGGGATTTTGACAAAAATAGGGACAACGTTTTATGTAATACGTTTTAACCTAACTTACTAAATTGCTATTGGATCCCGGAAAAAATATATATATTACCGATGGACTCCTATGAATTGATGCCTTATAATTGGATGCAATTCCACATAATTTAGTTTTGGACATGGTTTTGGAATAAAGATGTCGGAGCTACATAAACAATAATATTCTCTTGTAAGTATTTAGAAAATTTAGTTCTATTAAATATGTGTATAGTGTATAATTCGTGTATGGAAAGAATATTAATTAGAGAAAGGTTATTTATTGTTTTCACTGAGCTTCTCGAGTATAACAGAAAATTAAAATATTGTTTTAAGACTGTTGACTTGTTTCTGATGTATGTATTTTTCTGATTAAAATTAAATTCAGTTTTTGTTTTTAATACTCAAATAGATCTTCTTTAACTCTCTTCAGACGAATCGTTTATTTCCTATTCCTATTTCCTGAAAGTTTGTAGGTGTACGCGAAAAGGAATACCTATTATTATTCCTACAAGTCAAGTTACTATAACTTTATGGTTAGA
This sequence comes from Homalodisca vitripennis, assembly GCF_021130785.1. Lineage (NCBI taxonomy): Eukaryota > Metazoa > Arthropoda > Insecta > Hemiptera > Cicadellidae > Homalodisca > Homalodisca vitripennis. Next base: position 11,821 of record NW_025787516.1, read on the forward strand.
TTTATGAGTGGAAGTAAAGGTTATTTACACTTTTTCACTTAGTGTAGCGTCTGAGATTCGACGGAAGGTGAAAAGGAGCTGAACACAACATTCGCATAAATCAACCCTTCCCACCACATCAACAATATGTTTAGGGCTAAAGTGGACCTAACTTCGCCAATTGTACAGTTGTTTATGTAATAAAGACATTTTACATTTAACTATTATAATTTTCAGTTAATAGTTTCTTGCCAACAATAATTGAAAATCCAACAATACATAGGTAAGAAATGTGTAGCTTTTTTAGAAGACATCTACAAGTGACAAAGATATAAACATATTCAAAAGGAATTGGAATCGATGTAGCTACAGGTATGCATAGTAGATTAGTACCATTTATAACATGTAACTGTGAAGTTCGGAATAGTTTCAGAATAGTTCATCACTACAGTTAATTTACAAATAAAGAGACAGTTAAAGATTAAGTAATTAGAGATAGAGAGTGAGATTTTTATTAAATTATTGCTGAAACAATCTCAAACGAAATATTCAAGATCTGCACCATTTGGCTCAGAGCCAGGCAGTAAGCCTAGAATCATTGTGCTCCAAAAGAAATAAAAAACTTTATGTGTTAATAGAGTAAAATACTTTCTGAAAGACCTGAAGACTACCATATATTTTTTTCGTAATCAAAGTTGACTTGTGTTGTCTACGTCAATGGTGTTGCTAATTTAGTAAGAGTGTGTCAAATGTGTTAGTTGTATATTTATTAATAATGAGTTACATCATGAAAAGATTGATATGCGTAACAACTAATCAAATTATTTCAAGGCCTAAACGTATATTACTTTAAACACATACTATCGCACTTGGTAGGTGTTTATGAGCTTATACAGACTAATGTGGTTTTACTCAACTTAGTACTTTAAATATCACAAAAATTTTTAAAGAAATAACTTTGTAATAAACTTAAACTACTTTCTAACAATATAAAATTGACTTTCTCTACCGGATCACACATTTGGATTTCATACAGCTGAAGATTTACTAAATTAAATGAGCGTCGATGGACATTATTGGTTTTTTTGTCATATGCATTCAAATAAGAAATAAAACCACAAATGGGTTGAAATATAATTAAAAAGAACCATCAATTATGTTGCCAAAAAATCTAAATCCTTTTAGATAAGATCACTGATGTTTTAATTAAATGCCGTTACAAAAGTCACAACTAAAAAACACGTCGAGTTCCTGCCAATTAAAGCTCTCTTGAAGTTTAGATCAAAATAATAAGAGTAAAACAAAGACCCGCAGTGTAGATTACAAACAAAACAACCATTTACTCACGACGGATGCAAACTAAGCATCAGGATGTGTTCAGTATTGACCATGCAGCTCAACAGATACTGCAAGGAAACTCGCTGTTCCTCTTAAAATCGTGTTCCGTTATTGTTTTGTATTATTCCAAATTCTTTTTTCAGAAGTTGTATTTTTTCATACTCGTTAAAAATATAGTATAAACCCTGGGCACAAACAAAGCCATTTGAGTAAAAGTATGTAAGTTTAGTTTGGATTTGGAATCGTAAATATTACCATTATTACAATGTACACTTACATTTTCTGTTTGATTCAAAGCATTTCTGTGATATTAAATAATTTCAATACATTTATCTGATAACGTTAATATGGAAAAATCAATAAGTTACTTAGCTCAAAATGTATAAAAAAATCTTTTAAAATTACTATTTTCATCATCGTGCTTCGTGCTGAAAAAAGATATAATTATTTAAAACCAATCTTTATGTTTGATAAATATTTTTAAATCGGCGAATTTTATTTTTATGGTTGGCGAGTCTCAGCTGTTAGTGTCGTGATATATCTTGTTAGCCTAACCTAAAACATCTACTTACAGTTACGTAGAGCTATTCTCGCCAATATTGGAATATGAAAAAATATGTGAATAGATTTAAAAATGCCAGGATATCGGTAATTTGGACTTAGACATAGAATAATCTCAGCAGCTTTCACAAAATCGTTATGTAAAGAGACAAAAATGTAATAAATGTGTGCCTGTTTTTAGTAGTATTTATACTTTTGATGTTTTTCATAAAGTGTTTACCTTCTTTGTTTTTTAGTTCTCAGTTTTTGAACTGTTAGTAGCTATTCTATCACTTCAACTGATATGTGCCTATGGTTTCCAATACTGGGGGCAACAGTGTAAACTCCAGAAATTGTCAGCGCGACGGCTCTAGGTCATGAGTCTAACCGTATGTATAACATGGTTTAAACATAATATTATTCTGTCCACTTTAACCTCAAGAGTACATTTTTCACTTTGAATTTTCTTGTACACTTTTACTTTAAATATGCTTTGTACAGTTTCACTTAGAACATGACTTTACACTTTCACTTCAAAAATTGCTTATACACTCTTATTTATAAACATGTCTGTACACTCTCACTTTAAACATGCCTATACACTCTCATTTTAAACATACTTGTACACTTTTCACTTTAAATGTTTAAAGTGCATGTGCTTGTACACAGGGACAGTAATGAACATCAGACAGTTGGCGGCGGCTTGTTAAATCTCCTAGGTCTTTTATTTGGATTAAAGATATCACATTAAACACGCTAGCATTCTATCACTTTAAACATACTAATACCTTATCATTTTAAAACTAAACCATATATTCTCGTAGTTCCAATATTGGGATAGCAGTGAACTCCAAAACGTTGTCGGAGTAAGGCCTCTAGTTTATGTGAGCAAAGTTCGAGCTAATATCGAGAGAGGCAGCGTTTAGAATAACCATAATGGAAAATTCTGATATTTAGTACTCTAATATCACATATAAGCTCAATAAATAATTCGTTATTTCAGTTTGAAATATAATATTATTATTTATATATTTTGTTCCTTTATTGGCTTTTGGTTTCTTCCTATTATCATTCAGTATGAGTAAAAGTGGCGAACGGGAAATCAGACTTGTAAAAGTGTGAAACTTAATTCTAGTAATATCATGCATTCTAATCGAAAAGTGATTACAGAAGCGATAGATTATTTTATGATAAAACAAAAAATATCAAAATCATGATTGTAGGCTGAAATAAGCCAGTCAGCTATAGTATCCTCAGATATGCAGGGTCAACACCTGAACGCGGCACTGTTTACCTCGGTCTTCTCTAAATGGTTGTGTTGGTTTTCTGTTTGTGTTTGTTGTTACACTGCGGGTTTTGTGTCTTTGTTTTGCTTTCATTAATTAAACCTAAGTTTCCCTAGAGGTTTGCTTGCTCTTACATTTGATTACATGTCTCCTATAGTAAACTTTTTTTGTATTTTATTATACCCTTAATATCATATTATGTTTCGTTCAAAAAGTCTTTAATGACTTAGGCTTGATAATAAAATTAACACAAAAATAGCTTGAAAATATACGTAAATTCAAATCAACTAAACTTTGCTTTTCCTTTGATTATCAAGCGCGAACTAACCAAAACACTTATTGGTTTCCAATCAAATATGATTTTTTTTTCCGCTAATTGGAAATGGTATTTCTTTAATGCAACAAATATTTATGAATTGCCTTACCTCGCTGTAAGTCTTCTCACCTCTATAATTTAATTTATAATCTATATTATATAGATTCTTTATTATCCTTGTATTTTTTAAAACTTCTTAGTGTACGAAGAACTTTCTTAGATGAAGAATCTTTCTTAGATGTATCATTACTTTTAAACAAGCTAAATATATAATAATAGCAGGGAACACTCGTTCTTTGAGAATCTATCTACCTTAAACAACTGAAATGAGACTAACCTCTTAACTTTCTTAAGACAATAATGTATCACAAAAAAATGCCCCTTTTTAAAATATTATTAATGTCTTGAATCAAACAACCATCAAAACTAGGCACATCGGCGGGAATCGTAATTAAATGAGCCATCTCAAGGAGGACTTATCCATCATTATATCTTATTTCCAATAATACTAACCCTTCATCTCTCATGGCTTCATTGGGAATTTGTAAAAAGTCCTCTTAAATCTCACATAACATATCTGTTCGCCTTATCCCACATATTTTATTTCAATTTATTCAAAGGTAATGTTTAAAATATGAACCTCTAGACATCGTGAAATGGAAGGATAAGTGATGAATGTGTCGTCAGTGGATCACTCAGTGAGATGTGGTTACATTTATATAAACACGTGAGTGATACAATCTCTCAGGAAAGGAAATGTGATGCACAACTCTCCACGGTAAATATAAAAACAACTTTCAGAAACGATCTGTCAAAGATGCCGAGGTAAAACATGTCGTTTGTCAAACTCAGAGCTCATTTATCACTTAATTTCATTTTCCATTTTGAATCATGATACGTGTCTGCTCCAATGTAGAATACATCAGATCATGTATTGCACCCAAATTTTAAATCAAGGAAGTAAAATAAAGTAGTACGCCGAAGAAATATGTTTTAGTTAGGCTTCTGTTGAAATTTATTTATTATAGCAGAATCAGAATCACGCTTGGACTTGTTTACACTATACCATAACGTTGGTATTTATTGCAATACCAATTCAGTGATTATTGCAATAACACTTTTACGGTTAAGTTATTAATAAGACAAGTCGTTAATAAAATCATATCTTTTCAGTTTATAATACGCTTGAGAAACTGTAACTGTTTATATAAATGGTTCAAGAGACTTGAAACTGTGCTTAGACTCCTTAGGGTCCAAGAATCAACATCGTCATTTCAGGTTAAAAAGTAAAGAGCCACAAAGTTGGAAGTAACTTCTTAAAGAAATGTCCGTGATGACTTGATATGCCTCGTTTATGTCATGTCTGGTACTCCAAATACTGTTTTTATCGGGTTAACTTGAAAGGCATTTGACCAAGATTAATTATTTTGCAGTTTAATGATTTCATAAATTTTATAGTCAAATTTTTAGATAAACTTTCAGTTTCATTTAGGGAATGTGAAACTTTATTATTGTAAAATTTCACCCCGGATTCTTGCAGTAAAGTGCCCAAGTTTTTGTAACTAAAGCATACGTATCACGTGCTCCTTGTATACTTTCCTTATTTAATTAAAGTTTTACTCCTACATCCAAATATGCAGTGTTAGAGATCATTAGCAGTAGAGAGTAAAATACGAAGTTCAAAGATTTTTTCAGTGACCAAAGAGGTATATTACAGTAAATCACCACATAAAGTGTATGTTGATTTACTCGTATGAACAAGACTTATATGATTAATCCACAGAAAATAGAGGTTTTTTTAATCTTGGAATATATTTACCCACATCGTCTCAAAGCAAAACTTATCAAATGCGATTTTGAGGAAAAAGCTACTTAGATTTTATACTCATATTGGTTGAATGAGGTAAATACTTCTGGAATAATGCCTGGATAAAAATCTCCTCATACAGTTACAATTACAGATATTTTTAATGGGATAAAAAATTTGTTAAATGTTTAGTTTTAAAAGGGGGATTTTTTTAAGGGGGGTTTTTTTGGGGGTTGGGGTTTTAAAATTTTTTGGGAAAAAAAAGGGAAAGGGGGGTTTTAAAAAATTTTTATTAAAAGGGGGGGAAAAGGGGTTTTTTAAATTTTTATAATTTTGGTTTTTAAATTTTTTTTGGGAAATTTTTGGGGTGGGGGAAAGGGGGGGGTTTTGAAATTTTTTTTAAAAAAATAAAATTTTAAATTTTTGGGTATTTTTTGGAAGTTTTTTTAAAATTTTAAATTTTAAAGGTTTTAAGAAATGTTTTTTTTTAAAAATTTGGTGAATTTAAAGGGGGGAAATTTTTTGGGGTTTTAAAGGAGGAAATTGTTAATTTTATAAGGGGGTTAATGTGGGTTTTAAAAAAATTTTAAAAAGGGGTTTTAAAAAAAGGGGGGTTTTTTTAAAAAAATTTTTTGGGGTTTTTTTTTAAATTTTGGGAAAAAATATTTTAAAAAAAATTTTGAAATTTGGGGGTAATTTTTTTTGGATTTTTTTTAAAAAGGGGTTTTGGTTTAAATTTTGTGGATTTTTGGGGGGGTTTTGGGGGGGGGAAAAAAATTAAATAATAAAATTTTTTTAAAGGGGAAAAGGGGAAAAAAAAGGGGGGGGAAAAAAATGAAAGGGGAAGAGGGGAAAAAATTTTTTTGGGGTTTTTTTAAATTTAAAAAAATGAGGGGGTTTTTGGGTTGGGATGTTTAAAAATTTGAATTTTTGGGGGGTTTTTAAATTGGTTTTTTTGTTTTTTGAAAGGGGTTTTTTAAAGTTTTTTGGTTGTTTTTTTTAAAAAATTTTAAAAATTTTTTGTGGGGTTTTTTTTAAAAGGGGGTTTGGGGTTTTTAAAAAAGGAAAAGGGGGGTTTTGGTTTTTAATTTTAGAAAAAGAAAGGGGTGAAAAAAGGAAATGGGGTTTAAAGGGGAAAATGTTTTTTAAAAAAGGGAAAAAGGGGAAGGGGGGCCCGCCATCCCCGTTTAAAAGAAAAAATTGGTATTTAAACCAAAATTTTGATGGAGGGGGTTGGGGTTTGGCGTGGCCCCGGGGAAAAACTGGGGGGGGAACAACATCAAATCTGAAGAACAAGGAAGAGAGGATAAAAATCCGAGGGGGGGGAAATTTAAAAAACACGTTCGGGAGTCCCAAAAGGGGTTGTTTTCGGGGGCGGGAAAAATTCTTTGGGGGGTAATAAGTGTAAAAGGGGGAATAAAATGAAAGGAAAAATTTTAAGGGGGTCTTAAAAATTTAAAAAAAAAATTTTAAATTATAAAATATAAAAAAAAAATATTTTTATATAAAACTAATATAAATCAGGGAAAAATTTTAAACCCTTTAAAATTTTAAAAAGGGGCCCTTTTAAAACCCAATTTTAAAAAAGAAAAGAAATGTTCACAATTTCAAAAAAAGTAAATTTATGTAAATGTTTAGAATTTAAAAGAAAGTTTTTTCACTTTTTGTCCATGAACTCAATTTATTGAAAACCCCACAAAATCACTTTTTTTAAATTTTTTAAAAATGAATTTAAATTAAAAAAAAAATTTTTAATGAATAATTTAATATTAAACATGTTTAAAAAATTTTAAAAAGGGTTTTTAAAATTTGTGCTCAAAAAGGGGCGGTTGACGTTATAAAAATTTTTTTTTTTAATTAAAATTATAATAAAATTTAATGAATGTTTGTCCAAATAAAAAATGCCCCCTTGGGGTTTTTTTTGGGGGTTTTTTTTAAAATCCCAAATTTTTAACCCTTTTTTTATTAAATCCCCCCCACAGAAAAAAACCCTTTTCCCCCTAAAAAAAATTTTAATTTTTTACAACCCCTTTTTAAATTTTAAAAAAAAAACCCTTTCACTATGTTTATGTTTTTTTTTAGGGGGTTTTGAGTTTTTTTTTGCTTTTTATCCTAAAAAACATTTTCCATTTATGTTTTAATAAACCATTTTAAAAACTCTAATAAAAAAAAATGTAAAAAAAGGAATGATACTTATTCAAAATGTCCAAAAACCCTTTTTAGTTTTTTTGCCCCGTATTCATGTGGCTACAAAATTTTCCTTTAAAAATTGAAAAATTTAAAATAAAAAAAAATTTCACTTCCCCCCTTCCAATGAAAAAACCTGCAATATTAAAAAAGAAAAACCCTTTGGGCCCTTTTTAAAAGACCTTAAACCCATTTTTTTTCATTTTTTTGAGTTTTTGTACATTTTCCATAAGTTTTAGAATTAAATAATTTGAAGGGGATTCGTCGTTAAAAAGCTCCTTTTTTCCCCCAAAATTTTTAATGTTTTTTAAAAATTTTTTTAAATGCAATAGATATTTTTTTAACATTCAAAAACAAAAATATTAAAATTAATATTTATGTTGAATTTAAAGATTTTTTTTAAAGCTGAAACTAAAACCCCTTTTTGGGGAGGGGGTTCCCCATTAATTTCTTTTTTAGCTTCCCCAAATAAACTGTGTTACCCCGTTTAAGACTTTGGATACCGTTTTTTCAGGGGCGAGTACTTGTACTTAGACCCCAAAAACCCCCATTTTTGGGTTTTCATTGATTTTTAAAAAATTTAAAAAGAAGAAAAAAAAGGGTAAAAAAACCCAGAGATCCCCTTCCCCCAATTTTTATCAAAAAACCCCCCTAAATTTAAAATAGCCCCTTGGATATCTTTTTTCCCCCCCCAAACCCCAAAATTTTCCCCAGAATTTGGGGAACAACTTATAAAAAATTTTTCAATCGTTTTAAAACCTTTTTTACAGAAACCCTTAAATAAGGGGGAAAAATTTCTCATAAAAGGGGTTTTTTTCTTAAATATAATATTGGGGGTTTTTTTAAAAAAATAATTTTTAAAAAAAAACGAAGTTTCCCCAAAAAATTTTTAAAAAAAATAAAAAATAAAAAATTTTATGAAACCCCTTTTTCAATTCCTATTATGTTTTTTTAAAATCTTAACACTTTCCAATTTTTCGAAAGTTTAAAAATTTTTCCCCCCCCTTTTTAAAAAAAGTGAATCCCTGGGGAGACAGGGGGCTACCAAAAATTTTTCTTTTTTCTAAATTTTATTTTTGCGGGGGGGGTACGGACCCCCTTAATTTTTTTAAAAATGGGAAAAAGGGGGTTTTGGGGGAAATTTAATGCACTTTTCTATCCCCCGGATCTGGGGCTAGTTTTGGGGGATTCTTGAAGTTTTGGGGGTGGTTTTTTGTGGGGGTTGTTCTGTGGGGCCCCCGGGCTTTTTGGGGGCATTGCACTTTTTTTCTGGGGGAGTACTTATAGTATTCAGTGCGCCCCTTTTTTTTGTTTTGGTGGATGTTTCCCCCCATTTCGTTGTTCTGAAAGTGAATTTTTTGGGATTTAAAAATCCTTCTTCTGTTAAGTTTGGGGGAAAATTTTTTTTGGTTTTTTTTTGTACCGTAGACGTGGCTGGGGTTTAAAAAAAACTTTTTTGAAAGATAGTTTGTTTTTTTTTGTGGGGGGTTTTTTTGAGAAGGGGGGGTGTGACAAAATTCCCCGGGGCTTCCCCGTTCTGTGCAGTTTTATGTTACATTCCCGGGCCACTGTTCAGTGGAAAAAGGGGGGGTTTTTATTTTTTTGCGTCCCCCTTTTTTTGGGAGTGGAAAGTGAAACATTCAGGTTGGGGCCCTGTTTTTTTTTAAGAGGATGGGGGCATTCAGTGGCTTTTGTTCCCCCGCATTGGGGTTTTTTACATTCAGCGGGGCCCCCCCGTTCTTGTAAAAAAAGGATGTGACATTCAGGGGGGGCCCCCCCCCGGGGTTTTTTAAAGAGGAATGTGACATTCAAAAGGGCCCCGTTTTTGGCAGTGGATTTTTAAAATTCAGTGGGGCCCCCGTTCCTTTTTAAAAAGGGTGTGGAAAATTCAGGGCCTTTTGTTCTTTGTTTTGGGTGTGACAAAAAAGTGCGTCTTTTTTTGGGAAAAATTTGGGGGGTTTTAAAAATTCAAAAAGGGGCCCCCGTTCTGTAAGAGGATGTGACATTCCCCCGCGTCTGTTCTGTGCATTTGGGTTTTTAAAAATTTGTGCCACTGGGGTTTTTGAAGAAAAGGGGGGGTTTCCCCCTTTAGGGGCCCCCCGTTCTGTGCATGGGTTAACATTCAGTGGGGCCCCTTTCTGTTTTAAAAAAGGGAAAAAGACATTTTTTGGGGCCCTTTTTTTCTTTTTTTTGGGGGTTTTGGGCATACAGTTCCGGGGGGTTCTGTGCGTGGATGTTAAAAATTCCCCCGGGCCCTTTTTTCTGTGAAGAGGATGTGACATTCAGGGGGCCCCTGTTCTTTGCAGTGGATGTACCATTTTAAGGGGTTTTTTTTTTTGCAAAAAGGGTTTTGACATTTTTTGGGGCCCCCGTTCTGTGAAGAGGATGGGGCTTCAGTGCCTTTTGTTCTTTGGGAAAAAGGGTGTACATTCAAAAAGGGTCTGGGGTTTTGGGGGGAGGGGGATGTGACATTCAGCGCCTCTGTTCTGTGAAGAGGAAATGAAAATTTTTTCCCTTTTGGGGTTTTTTTAAGAGGGGAAAATTTCAATCAGTGGCCTTTTTTTCTGGTGCATGGATGTGGCCCTTTTTTGGGGCCCCTGGTTTTTTTTTAAGGGGGTTTTGACAAATTTTTTGGGGTCTGTTTTTGGGGGAAAAGGGGGGACATTCATTTCCTCTGTTCTTTTTAAAAAGGATGTGACATTTCCCAAAAAGGGCCCCCCGTTCTGTAAAGAGGATGTGGGCATTCAGTTTTTTCTGTTCTTAAAAAGGAATTTTGACATTCAGTGCCTCTGTTCTGTAAAAGGATGTACATTCAATGCCACTGTTCTGTGCAGTGGGGTGTAACAACCCGTGCCTCTGTTCCCCCGTAAAGAGGATTTACATTCAGTGCCCTGTTTTTTGTTGGGGGGTTTACATACATGGCCCCGGTTTTTTGGGGGGTTTTTGGGTGTAACATTAAATTTTGGGGCCTTTTTGTTCTGTGAAAGAGGATAGTGATTTCATGCGTCTTTCTGGGGGAGGGGGAAAGTAACTTTCCCCGTGCCACTGTTTCTGTGAAGGGGAAAAGTGACATTCAGGGGGTTTTGTTCTGTGCGGGGGAAAATTTAAAAATTTTAGTGCCTCTGTTCTGAAAAGGGGGGGAAGTGACATTAAAATTGGGGCCCTGTTTTTTTTGTTTTGGTGGGGAAAATACAGTGCTTTTGTTTTTGTGCAGTGGATGTGACATTCCGTCCCCCGTTTTTTGTAAAAAAGGATGGACTTTTAGGGCCTCTTTTTTTGGGCGTGGTTTTTACCTTTTTATGGCTCTTTTTTTTTTTGCGTGGTTTTTGCCCCTTCAGTGCCGTTTTTTTGGGGAAAGGATGTGAAAAATTTATTTGGGGCCCCTGTTCTTTGTGGGTTTTGGGTGTGACATTTAGTGGCTCTTTTTTGGGAAGAGGATGTGACTTTTTATTGATTCTGTTTTTGTGAAGGGGGTGTGGCATTCAGGGGGCCTTTTTGTTCTGGTCATTTTGGGTGTGACATTCAGTGCCTGGTTTTGTGGAAGGAGTGACATTCCAGTGCCTTTTTTTTCTTTGTATTTGGGAAAAGTACCATTCATTTTTCTCGTTCTTTGCAGTGGATGTGAAAAATTTAGGGGCCCCGTTTTTTTGGGGAAAAGGTTTTTGGGAAAATTTAGTGCCCCTTTTTCTTTGTAGTGGTTTTTGACTTTCCCCGGGGGTTTTGTTTTTGTGAAGAGGATTTTACTTCTTTTATTCTGTTTTTTTGAAGAGGTTTGGGGGAAAATTACAGTGCCTCTTTTCTGTAAAGGGGGGATGGGGGCCCTTCATTTTTGGTTTTTCCCCCAACAGATAAGGGGAAATAAAATTTTCTTTGTTACTTTTTGTAAAAGGGGTACCCAAAAATTTTTTAAAGGGGGCCCTATCTTTTGGGGCCCATGGGGCATACCTAAAAAAAAAAGGGGAATTAAAAATCACATGGTTTAGTTTTTCCCGGGAAAAAGGGAAAAAGTTTTCAAACAATTTTCCCCTCTAACTTAATTGAAAAAAATTTGGGGAGGGGGGGTAACCCCCAAATTTTATTTTTTCAACCCCCCTTTTTACGGGGGAACAACTTTTAAATTGTCTCTACATTGTGTTTAAAATTTAAGTTTTGGGGGTAAAATTTTAAAGGGGTTTTTGCCCCGGGGCATTTATGTTCACGGGTCATTTTTTTTTTCCTCAAAAATCGTACCCTTTTTAAAATTTTACTGGCCGATGTGAATCATACTTTGTCCCCCTTTATTTTTTTTTTTTTGTGGGGTTTAGTCTTTCACCTGGGTGTTTTTTAAAAAAGATTTTCCCACGACGATGAAAGGGGGAAATTTAAAAAACAAGCTAAAGCCCGAACTTTTTTAAAAGTAAATGTTCGAAGTTTTTCTTTGTTTAAATTTTTCCCAAAACTGCATTTCCAAATACCCGCTTAATCCCTTTAAAAAAAAAAAAATTAACCTTTTTTAAAGTTATAACCCTTTTTTTGGGTTTTTTTTTTATAAAATGGGGAAAACCCCAAAAAAAGGGTTTTTTAAATAATAGACGGCATTATTTTTTAGCTCAATCATATTGTAGTTTATTTAAAATAAAAAATTATTTTTGCTCACTAATCAGGGGAACTTCAACCCTTGGGTTTTTTTTTGACCCTCAAATGTTAAATATACATCGGGGTTTTTTAAAAAAAAAACCAATGTAAAAAAATATCCAACCTTTACTCAAGCAAAATTTTTTAGAGTGCATGCTCCAACATAGAAATCGATGTTGCCCATATAAAAAAAAATTTCATACAAATTTTGGGGGTGCTTTTTGATCAGCTTTTGTTTTTCCCCCAAAATCAACAGATAGACAAAAAGGGGGGGGATGAAAAAAATTTTCCCCCCCCTTTTTTTGAAAACCTTCCCCCAACACTCAAGGGGGTTAAAAAAGGGGGAAAGGAAAATTTTTAATTTTTTTTAACACCAAAAAAAAACTGTTTCCTTATAAATTCCATAAATATTGCAAAAAAGTTTTCGTATGCAAATTTTTTTTTTAAAATTTTGGGGGCAAGGGGAAAATTAAAATTTTTTTTCAGTAAATGAAAAACCCCAATTTTCCCCCAAAACCTCAAACATATTCTATTTGTGAAAAGGGGAAACGGGGGAAAAAAATGTTATTTCACTTTTTTTTCCCCAAACTGAAGGAAACAAAAAATTTTAAAAATAACCACAAAAAGGGAAAAAAAAAAATTTTTTAAGGGGGGAAAAACATGGGCAAAAATGATAACAAAAAAAAAGAAAACCCCAAAAAATTTTCCCCTTTAAAAAAACCTGCTTTGGGGGGTTTCAAAAAAAACTACTGAAACTCACCCCGGGGGCTAAAAAAAAGTATTACACAAAAACAAACAATGCTTTCTGTGGGTTTTCCCCAAAAATACAACCTAAAAATTTTTAAAAAAATTTTTTTTTAATTAATCAAACTGGGTTTTTTTGGGAAAATAATAAAAAATTTTTGGGTTTTTTTTACCCCCTATTTTTTGAAATTATCAGCTAATTTTAACACTAATAAAAAAGCCAAAAAAAAAAAAACGCTAAGCAACAAACAATAATAAAAAAAACCCTACAATTTTTTTCAAAAGCTACATTAAAATGGGGTTTTAAAAAAAATTTTTTTTATGTAAAAAAAATTTTTACAAAAGATTTTTTTTTTTTTAAAAAAAAAAAAGAACTTTTTATTAAATTTTTAAAAAAAATTTTTTTAAAATTTAAATTTTTTTGGGGAAAAAAAAAGGGGAATATTTTAATTAAAATTTTTTTTTATAAATTGGGGGGAAAAAATATTTTCTGTAAGCTTTAGCTTTGTAAATGGACCGAAATTATAATAATCTTTTGTAAAAAAAAAAGGGGCCCCCTTTTAAAAGGGGGAAAAACCCTTTTAAAAATAAACCCAATTTTCGAAAAATTTTTAAATATAAAATTTTTTAGTTAATTAAAATTTTAATTTTTTGTTTTTTTAAAATTTTGATAGTTTTTTAAAATAGCAAAAATTTTACGGGCCAGTCGTTGGGGGAAAATTTTTTCCTCAAAAGGCCCCCCTTTTTCACTCAAATAATGCTTTGATTAAAATTTAAAAAAAATTTAAATTTTTCATTTTGTGTAACTTTTTAAACCCATTAAATTTTTTAAAATAGGGGGTTTCCCCTTTTAAACCCCTTTCAAAAAAGGTTTAATTAAAAACGTAAAAAAAATTTAAGGTTTTTTTTTTAAAAAAAAAAAAATTAAAAAATTTAAAAACCCAAATCAAAAAACCAAAAGGCACAAACGCTTTTTTAATTTTTTACCTGTAAAAAAAAAACTTTTTTTTTAAAAATTATCTTTTTTAATTCATTTTTTTGAACGCTTTCCCCTTTTACGTCCTATTTCCCCAAAATTTTAAAAATCCATTCCATTTTCCAAAAAACTAAATATATCTTTTTTGGGGGCTACTTTGGGGATTGTGGGTTGCTGCTCCAAAACCCAAAATAATAAATATTTTTGAAAAGGGTTTAAAGGGGTTAAAAATTTTGGGGTCAAAAAGCTTCTTCTTCATCATTTTTTAAAACCAAAAAATTTGGTTTTGGGAAAAAATCTTTTTAAAAAATCTCCCCTTTTTAAAAAATAAAAAACAAGTTTTAAAATTAAATTTTAAAGTTTTTTGGGTTTTGGGGAAAAAAGGGGCCCCTTGTTTTTACTCCTCTTTTTAAATTTTTCCCCCAAAGGGGCCACGAAAAAAACCCCAAAAAAAGGAGGGGCCCGGGTTTTTAAAAAAAAAAAGGGGTGTACTGTAAATGAATTTTAAAAGGGCACGAAAAAAAAAATTTCAAAAAATTTTTTAAGATTTTTTAAATCTGTTTTTTTTTAAAATTTTTTCCCAAAAGGGGAAAAAAAAAATTTTAAAAATTCTTAATAACGTTTTTTCCCCTTTAATTTTACCGTATAAACTTTAAAATTTTAAAAATTGTGTACTTTTTAAATTTTCATATAGAAATTCAGGGAAATTTGGGTTTTTGATCTAAGGGTTTGCCTTTAAAAATAAACCCCCAAAAACCTATCTTTTTTTACCCACAATATTTGAATAAAAATTTTTTTTTTAAAAAAAAACCCAAAAACTTTTTTTCAGCTATAAAAAAAAAAATTAGGGGAAAAAATTTTGGTGGAGAAAAAAAATTTAAAATTTAAAAAACAAACCCTTTTCATAAAACCCCGAACCCCCAAAACATCTTTTAAGGAAGCTCTCTCTATTGCAGCTTTATACATTTACTATATGATTTTTGGGTTTTTTGGGGGACACACAAAAAACCCCACCGGCCCCAAAACGTCATTTGGGCCCCTATGCTGGCCGCCCCTACGGTGAAAGAATTGCAGCCCCCCTTTTTCCCAAAACCCGCAATCCACACATGTCCGAAACCGAAAACCCAAACCGTCGGGTTGGCCGCCCCGGGGGCCCGCACCTTTTACCATATTTTTAAAAATTTTAAATTTTTTAGGGGGGACGGGGGCGGTCTACGAGCGGCATAAAAAGTTGTTACTTTTTCGTTCTTTTTTTTAAAAAAAAAATTTTAAAAAAGTCTCCCCCGTTTTATTTGGGGGAAAATTTTTTAGAAAAGGGGCCTACAAACCTAAATCCGGGGTTCGCGAAAAAAAACATTTTTGGGGTTTTTAAAAGTATTACATTTTCTTCCCTTTTAAAGAAAAATAGTCAGGGGTTTTCTTTTTTTTGCATTTTTTCTTTTTACAAAAAAATTTGAAAACCTTTTTGTATTTTAAATGATTTTAAAAAAACTAAATTCGAATTATGAAAAATTTTTAAAAAATTTTTTTAAAAAAAAAAAAAAGCATGTAATTATTTGCGCAAAAACTATTTTTCCTTTTAAAATTTTTGAATTTTTCTTGAAAACATTTTTTCCCGGGCACTTTGGAGGGGTCAATTTAGAAAGGGGTTTGCTAAGGAAAAATTTTTTTTTTTTTTTTTCTTTTCACTTCAATAAAGTAAAAATAAAAATATTTTATTTACAATCCAATTTTCCAAGCAAGAAAAACCCATGTTAAAAATAAATAATAATAATAAATCATTTATTTCCCCATAATAACAAACTGAATATTACAAATAAATATTATTGCCAGTGCTAGTAATAAATAATACTATAACATAACGTATTTACAATAGCAGTAAATAACAAATACAAAAAAAATGTTTTCTACTTACTTTATTTCTAATTTATTTATTTAGAGTAATAAAATATAAAAAAGTAGGTTACATCCTTTTAGATTTTTTCTTTCTTTTTTTTTTAAACTAATAATTAGGCCAACAATTTACAAAATAAGGGAAATTTAGGTACCCAATAAGAGGCTGTGCCTGTGTTGGGGATTATACAAAAAGGGTACAAAATAAAAAATAGCGGAATTGAGCAAGAATAAAATGATAAAAATGAGTTATTGTAGCTTATGTAGTAAATAATGTAATATTACGTTTCAAAGTTTAAATTTAGTATAACTAGTGTGCAGTATTAAACAAAAAGGATTTAATGCATGATTTACAATTAATTCAAATATTAGGCCTTTACACACATGTAACATTAAATATTATATTATAAATAATTATTTTATAATGCTCTACACGTGTCTATTTAAATATTATTATAACTTAGCAGACAAGACTAACCATACACTAATTTATTATCTTAAACATATACTCAATATCATTTTGACCGATCAACTATACTCTAATTTTTTAGAAAATATATTTATGTTTCTACTATTTTTGACTAATTCTGGCAATAAATTATTGTCCTCGAGCTAATAAAAGAAAACATTTTGTAAAATCTGTTTTTTTGTATGTTCTCCAGTAATATATTTTACAAATATTGCAACATGGCAAACTCTATACTTTTGGGTTTCATACAAAAAACACCAAATATACTGTTTATAGTGTATTTGACCAAAATTCACTGCAATGAAACACAATGAACAAGAATTATATGGATAAAAAATATAACCAAGATAAAGATATTTACAAATTTTACATACTAGCTGATTGTACAAAGCTTTACTGTAGCATTGCAATATTACATTCACCACAGCGTTTAATAAAAATAACAACAATGAAATTAACAATTATCTCAAGCAATACTTAATCTTTCCGAATATTTTTTAAGTATCTGTCACTTCGAATTCAAATGAAACATTGCTCTAGTACAAACAGTGAGATTGTTGCGCTCGGACTGCATACGGAAATGTGTGGCCTTCACGGTAACCGAGCCGAGCCCGCACCGATACTCGGCCGACTCACGTGACGGGCACGGTGCGGTTATGTGTGTCCCAACCTTTTATCGATTTATCACAGTTAGACCAATTTACATACATTAATATTTAATTTGATCAATTGTGATGAGGGATCATCTCTTTATTATCCCATTTTGTACGTTTATGTATCAATTAAATCGAAACTCTGTTATTTTACTGCTTAAAACAATAACACATAAATCAAAATATGAAAACCAACACAACTATTTTGTAAATTTACTGTTATAAAATAATAATTAAAACCAATGTGTGTATATTTCAAAATAAAAATGTTTACTGATA
>NW_025787517.1:0-13798 GCF_021130785.1 Homalodisca vitripennis
CTTTCTGAAAAAATAACAAATAACAGAGGGTCTTTTACTCTACGAAGCGTTGTGACAGACGACCCTATTTACTAAGAAAACTAAAAGTTCAATCCAATTGTTCTTTGTCACAAACACCCATATACCGAATATAAAGAATAGAACTCAACAAGTGGGTTCGTTAGACACAACGACCCCTTTTTTCCTATGATTTTTATCTAATTCATTAAATTGGGCCGTTTACCCACAACTACGAGATCTTTGTATACAACGGCCCAAATACAAATTAAAAGTTGAAAAGTAAAAAAAGGTTCGTAAAATCAACAACCTAGTTTCAGAATATGTTGAAAAATATGTATTAAGGGGTCGTTGACTCAAAGACCCTATAATGCAATCTAAACCTCAAATAAAGAACCTTCTAGGTCGTTTACTCAACTGATTCGTTGGTCTCAACGCCCCTGCGCCGTCCCAAAACAAGCACTTTCAAACGAAACCGGTCAATCAGTCAACTCCTAGCCCGGTAGGCATGAAGGCGCTGCGTCTGTGCCATAGTTTAAGTCCTAACATCTGATATAAGGGTAAATCCTAAGGTATAAGTATAAAAATCTAAATATCATTGTTTATTATACGTATATATTTATTGAACTAGATTTAAAAGTCTGGTAACAGACAGTGGTATTTTTATGAAAATATAATAAAATAGTTTTTAAGACCTAACATTTCTAGTTAATGATTCCCATTTCTTGTTTTATGTATTAAAATATATTTCACTCCATGTACAAAAACTGAAATAATGAAACTGTCATTCATATTTCTACTTCTGTCGTAAACAGGTTGAGGTTTCCTTAATTATTATTAAATGGAGGTAATTCAAACAGAACCCAACGTTTCAAATTAAAGTTAAACTGAAAACATTGCAAACAAAATGAAAACACTATTACTAAATTTTGACAACTACAACTCCAAACATGCACTATGAGGAAAATTCGATTGACAGTGCCGAAGCCACTCATCTGAGAAGGAACAAAGATTTAATTTCTGTATGTCTGAATGACCGCAAAATATATCCGAAAACGAATTAACCTTATATATGGTTACTGAATTTATAGCGATCACTTTTCAATTGCTATTGGCGGATTTAACCGTTGAAAGTGAGCGGGAAAATCAACAGAAGAAATAAATTTGTAAGCAAACTGTGTACAGTCCATATGACATTATTTAGTATGTTGCGATTGTAACCACAAGTACCCTACTCCAAACCGCAAGATATTTCTAAAAATGTCTTTTTTGTGTGCTTTAAATTTTATATGAATCTTTATTTATACATAGACAAGAAGGAGCTCCATTTTTTTGGCGCATGTAAACTCATTTTTTTTTCGGCTGAGCGTAATATATTAGGTATATTGTAACATATACGTACTTGAATTCTGTGCGCTCCTCCATTGTACGCGTATGTTATTTGTATTATATCTGAATTGAGTTCATTAATTAGTCTAGGTGAGTTACTGTAAGTCGACACTATATACATCATCTGATATCAAAAACTTTCTTACCACTCAGTAACTAATCCCCATCGTGTAACTGTAGAATATTTAGCGTATCAACTATAACCATGTACTAGCTCATCAGTCGATTTGTTTAAATTACATTTATAAGTTGTTAAAAGAGGTTTGTTTGCATTGGATAGTTTTAACAGTTTAAATTAATCCTATGGTCAAATATCAATGGAATGAAACATAAATATTCTAACAACAACTACAGAAACAACAGTGAGGTAGTCTCAGGTAAAGGCTTCTGGTGAGGTAGGTTCCTTCCTCCAAATGGTTGTCGGTTAGCAGACAATGCAATAGTTTTATTGCAACCGGGTCTCGAGTTTACGTATATAAACTATACGTACAATGTATATATTGGAAATTTAACATCAGAGACACACCTTTCTATAAATAAGTTGCCTGGTAAGCAAAATAGTTAAACAAATTTATTTAAAAAATACTAATATTAAAAGGAAGTAGTTTTGGTGAAATGGTTGATTGGCTTGCCGCAACATCTCCCTTTGATATATATTTTTCATTATAAAGCCATCCTATAATTGACAACAATGACTGTAATTCTAAAAATCTAATATACCAAATAAATTGCAAGTAATGCTCCATACCACAATACATTGGCCAGAACAGTCTAACCATTTATGAATCCGTATGACAGGGCATAGGATTTGATATATTCCATAAAAATACAAGAAAAACCATTAGCCAAGACATGGTCTAGAACATAAACAAGAGTGTTTTACATTAAAAGGAATACAACCAACTTAACCACCATATCCCTGATGAAAATTACAACAGATTAAAACTAAAGCAACGTAGAGCAACTCATTAAATCATGTTGAAAAGACAAAAAAAAACCCATTTTGTCTTAAATTTAATACCAAAATTTTTTAAAGACATAAATTTAAAGAATATTATTGTTAAAAGATTAAAAATTTGTCAAAAATATAAAAGTTTTATTCCATCCATTCTAAAAAAGCATCAAAACATGTTCGAACAAGAATTAAACTAAGAAAAAATTTTACGTCAGCTGGGTACTTTATCAAATGTTATGATGCACTCGTGTTTAAAATATTTATCATTTCAATGATTCTTGTTTACGTTATTATAGATTTGTATTAACTTAATTTTAAAACTTCCTGAAAGACCGGTATTAAATCCCCTGAAATATAAAAGTGAAAAAATTGGTTCCTTTCTATATTCTTCTATTTAAACACAGTGACGTGGGGATAACCCATAATTATGAACACTGCAAATTTATGTATTATAGGTGAAAAGAGAGAATTATATAATTTTTTACAGTATTTCATTTAAGTGCAATAGAGTTTTTTTTACAAGTCTTTCCTAAAAGACAAAATTATAAGAATGCCAGCCTATTTTAGTCTTTGTGAAATGCAGCCAGAATAAGAATGTTTTGTAAGTTTTATTGAACATTAAAACCAGCTCATTCACAATAGTGTGTTTAATCTTTTTAAACTATTACTAAGGATTTTTTATCGTTCATTTGAAAATAAAAAGAAATATTTTTCATATTCATTTACAAACCTTTATTTTTCACAATTTGACCCTCCGCCAACCCCCCCAAGTACAGACAGTACCTTGAGACTACTAAGCTGTTATAGAATTTGATAACCATACTGTAAGTTGGATCCAATTCATAAATTCAAGAGAAATGTCAGATCCCCCTACAATAGCATTCAAGCCAATAAGAAGGAATGGCGGTATTTCTATTTATAAGAGAATTATTTTCTTACAACCTAGTTAATTTTTCCAGGTCATCGGCGTTGCCATCTCGACCGTTGACAGGGAACTGTGTTAGTTGAAATCCGTAAAATTTTAGATTCTCTTCCACTGAGGATCTTTTAATGTCCAGGTCGGCTACTCATTCTTCAGAATCTTTGATAAGAAAATTAGTGGTCGACCAAAAGGAAATTATTGCAAGTGGAAATCCATCGAGAGTGGTTCCGCCTCGGAGAAATTTTAAGGTCCAGGCTATGACATCTAGACCGGCCCGATCAAGGAAAGTTTTGCTGGTGGCAGTCCATCAGTAGTCTGTTTCCCCGCCTCGGAATATTTCAGGTCCAGTGTCCTTGCATCATCTCCTAGACCACTTCCCGCCGACCAAGGAATTTGCTGTGGCACGATCCATCAGAGTTGTTCTGCCTCGGAGAAATTTCAGGGTCCAGGCTCTTGTGCCTCCATTGACATCCTTTAGATCCGACCGAGACAAGGAAATTTTGCTAGTGGCAGTCCATTCCAGAGTGTGTGTCCGCCCTCGTATGTTAGGGATAGAATTTTCTAGGTCCAACGCTTGACATCTAGACCGCCCCGTCTCTCGAACCAGCCCCTCCAGTAGTCTCTACCTGACCCTTCCCCCGACAAGCCACCTCCGCCCGCCGACCCACACGACTAAGCGAGATCTTTCGTCATTCTTGCGTGTGGCAGTCCCGATCATGAGTTGTTCCGCCCCGGAGAATTTCAGGTCCAGGAGCTTGAACAAATTCTAGACAGTTAACCGACAAGGAATTTTGGCCTTGTCTCGTTGTGGAGCAGATCCATCAGAGTTGTTTCCGACCTCGGGAGAATTACAGGGGTCCAGGACTTGACACTTCCATCTAGACTCGTCTGACAACGGTACATTCATATATATTTATGCACTGTGGCAGTCCATCAGAAGGTTGTTCCCGAGCCATAGGTGAATCGTGAGAATTGTCAAGTCCCAGACGTCTGACATTCTTAGGACTGTCCTCTCGATCAAGAGGTAATTTTGCATGTATCATGTCCAATCAGGAGTTGTTCCGCCCTCGTGCAGGAATTAAACTTTCAGGTCCAAGAGGACTTATGACATCTAGCACCGTTCGGCAAAGGAATTTATGGCTCGTGTGGCAGTCGGTCCATCAGAGTTGTTCCGACCTTCGCGATGCGAATAGCAATTTCAAGTCCAGACTTGACATCATAGACCTGTCGACAAGGGATATTTTTAGGCCATCCTGTAGCAAGATCCAGTCGAGGCGTGTTATGGTGTTTTCCGCCCCTCGGAGGAAGAATTTTCAGGTCCAGGGCCGTTGAAACGCATCTAGACCTTAGTACTGGCAAGGAATTTTGCCTCTCGTGAGCAGTCCACTCAGGTAAGTTGTTTCGCGCCCCGGAGAAGCAGCAATTTTCAGGTTCGCAGCGCTTCAGTCTTGACATCTAGACCGCCCCGGACAAGGAATTGTCTTGCTGTGGCCAATAGTCCAATCAGTAGAAGTTCGACGTTCCGGCCTCGGAGAAAAATTTTCCAGGTCCTAGAAACTTTGACATCCTGTAGACTGTCCCAGGACCAAGGGACAATTTTTGCTTGTATTACCCATTCTTGGAGGCAGTCCATCAGAACGTTGTTCCACGCCTCGAAGAGAATTTCAAGTCCGCAGACTTGACAATCTAGACTGTCGACAAGGAAATTGTTTTATGCCTGTAGCAAGTCCAATCCAGGGTTGGTTTCCGCCATCAGGAGGTTAGTATTTCAGGTCCAGGCTATGATCAATCCAATAGACCGTGGCCCTCGGGACAAGGAAATTTTGCTGTGGCCCCTGTTATGAAACGGCTAGTTCCAGCCATCAGAGTTTGTTTTCCGCCCTCGGAATGAGAATTTACAGGATCCCAGGACTTGGAACATGGCCTAGACTCTGCTCGAACAAGGAGATTTTGCTGTAGTCCAGACCATCCAGGCGTTGCTTAACGCCGCCTCGGAGAAATTCAGGTTCCTACGGGCCTTAGAGAATCTAAGGAACCGTCGACAAGGATATTTTTGCTGTGGACTAAACAAAATCCAATCACAGACATTATTTTTCTTTCTACTAAAATTGTTGCAATTACTTTTAGAGTGTTTATTCTTTAGGTTCTTGTAATGAAAATTCCAGACAGCTCTAGCTAAAACGTATTTCAAAACTAATTAGTTTGTCAGAAAACGGTTTATATTCTAAACTTACTAGCCGGTTTCAGGTACCGTATCTTTAGGATAGATATCCTGGTCACCCGACAAGGGATTTCGGAGAATTTTAATCCTTCAAAATATACTTCTTGGTTCCCACTGATAGACTTCGGATCCTTGGACAGGCATTGTGGCAGCCTGTCTCAGCAGTACGGATTTTTAATTTAATCATAGTTTTCGTTTTTTTATGCCTCAAATACTGAAGATTTATAGACTATGAGAATGGACATTCTCTGTATTTAAACTCAAGGATTTTAAAGTTCGTAAGCGCATGAAAATTTTACTTGATAAATACATATTGATCCTACCTAGTTATAATTTTATTTTTAAAATTGATGAAGATTATTGAAGTTGCGAATTTTGAAAATTTCTTTTACAGTATAGCTTGGTCTGACTTTAAATTTTGAAATGAAAATTACGTTTTCACTTTCTCATAACCATAGTTACTGTATGTCAACACACCAAAAAAAATTAAGAAATGTTGGTACTTATCCCTGTTCAATTTTAGTGCTACCCATTTATTACCAATTGCTTGCTAAATAATCTTTAGTACTATCGCTAGCCAGTACACACTATGGTGTCACCCACAATCAACATTTTAAACGTTCAATAACTGTCCACTTTGAATCCGTGTCCACAGTAATCCGAACGCACGCTAGTCCGAACGACCTTCAGTCTTGTATTTTTTAGATTTTTATGTTACAATTTTAAATCCAGTGTGAAGCCACCGAGCATTATATCATTAGTTGTAGAGTGTTTCTGATAGTTTATTAATATTTCCTCATATAAAGCAAACAATCGGATCAAAGGCACGCCTTTACAAGTTGCTAACCTTTACCTTCAATATACTAAATTATTTTGAGTACTCCCAATGTCAGTGTATCTCTGAATATCGCCATATTTCAATTCAACTGCCATTCAGAAAGTATTTTTGTAACGAAAGTTATATAAAACTCGAAAACTTATGTACATTTAAAAGATTAATATAATTATCTTTGTAAATAATAAGGCAATGCTTTTATTTTGGGAAGTTCTTATCTCCCTATAAATTGTATTTGTATTTTTATCAAGCCGCATATAAACATTGTCCCGTAACTCTTTTTGCAAAAGTGTTCTACCAACAGCACAGTAAACTTTATTTCAAAATTTAAAAATTTTCAAACCAGATACAATGTTTGAAAATTTGACCAAACATTTGATACAAAATAATAGAATACAAAATGGTGGTAAGGAAACTTTTAGGTGCATGTAATAATAAACAGTTGCAATTTACCTTATGCTGGAATCTCCGGGAGATATTTAGGATTTTCACGATCACAACCCCCAGAATCCATAAACCACTACAGACCAAAAATGTATGTAATATATATATATATATTTGTTTATATATATATATATATATATATATATATATATATATATGGCTATTTTAACAACTACCAACCATAAATAAAAGAAACAAGGTTTTTGTTATTCCAGGTTTTTATCTACTATTATTAATTTGATCTATATTCTTGATATTTAGAATTGCTATTTATCGTTACAATTTCCATTTTTAATATTTATTTGCATTCCATTTTTATCACGCTTACTTGGTATATGTCTTATCATTACTGCTTATAAAGTATATCTGTATCCGGTAAAAGGGGTTTATATTAATATAATTTTAAATGAAATACAAAACAAATTATTACATTTTGTAAATTTATAGTGGCAAGAGAATAATGTACGCTACATCAATACGAGCGCAACATTCAGCGCCGTACGACTGGTGCGCAGTAACATCTCGCCACAAATGTCCGGCTGCACGCAGTTGACACAAAGACCCTAGTAGACTAAAAGAACCTCTGAACAGTTAAAAGTAGGTCGTTGTCTCAACGACCCTCTTACTATATTTTATCCATTGAGTTAATAATGGGTTGTTGTCGCTACGACCCTTCTTCACATTGCTTATACATTTCTCCATTTTGGTCCGTTGACACAAAGAATGGTTGAGTAAAAGACCTGGTTTCTTTCAATATAAGCATTTAATATAATTTAGGGTCGTTGAGACAACGACCCATCTTTTGAAATATTAAACTAAACTGGCAAAAAGTGGCGTTGTTGCTACGAACCCAGTTGAGTAATTGACCCTTTTCATTCATTTTACTGGGTCGTTGTCACAACGAACCTATGTAGAAAATCTTAAATATCAAAATGGGGTCGTTGTCTCAACGACCTGTAGACTAAATGACCCTGTCTTATTTGTTATTTTCTCAGAAAGGGTCGTTGAGTCAACGATTAGTAGTGTAAAAGACCCGTCACCGAAAATTCACCACCCCTGTCCAAGCTACCAAAGATGGGCATACCGCTCTCTTGCTATTGCAGGGCTATCAAAGAGCAGGTGCTAATTACCTTAGTCTTGGATCACTGGTTTTCAAGGAAACAAACAGGCAGGTGAGGTCTTCCTCAAGAAAATTATAATTGGTGATGTCGACTGCCCCTGATCCTTCAGCTAAAATTGATTTTTACAGTGATAACACCCACCCACTCAAACAACCTATTCTTTCGTCTCTGTAGTTCAACGTTCAACGTTACACTTTATATAATAGTTCCATGCCAACGGCACCATAAAACCAGAAATGATATAAAATAAATCTCAAGCATATATTTTTAGAGTGAACATTTCTTGATGTTAATTTATTTGTTTTTATCATTGCTTAATTTATGATTATTGTTACATTTATAGTTTTCTATTTACGGTTTTATTGTTTTTATTATTTTTACTCATGCTTGATGTATAATTATAATTGTTACTTGTTTCAATTGAAAACTTCCTTTAAATTTTATGAGATTTCATTATGTATTGCCTTTCTTATACATTATTATCTGGTTTGTATCAAGAATCAAGAAATGTATTGCAAACATAACATCCACAGTTATACAACTATACATGTTGTGTGAACAGGTTGCTTGTCAATAATACATACTATATGGTAAAAACAGTTTGTACAACATTTCATACATTAACAATGTATTTGTTCAAATTCACTAAAACTACACAAGCTGCAGATTGTCCCTTGCAAGAATTCAGAAAAAAAAATTATAATAGGCCTTATTAATTAGTAAGCTTTTCACTGATTTTTTAAAGCCTGAAACACTGTTAGCTGCTTTACATGTAGAGGTAATTTGTTGTAAAATTTAAATTCCCATATAATTTGGGAGAGCTTTCAAATAATGTTAATTTGTGAAGAGGGAAATTGCAGATTGTCTTTAAAAACGGGGTTTTGCCATACTGATGTTCATAATGAATTATATTTTCTGAATTTAGGCGATTATGAATAAATATTAAACAGCTATAGAATATATTCAATGATGGAATGGTCAAATATTTTTCATATCTCTAAAAAATATCATTTACCATGAAGCTCTCTGATTCAAAAAATAGCATGGTTCTATTATATACTCTCTTTTGAGCTTTTAAAAACAGAAAAAAATACCTGAACTACATCCCACACACACTTGGATCCCCATATTGTGCCAATGAACAAAAGCAAGCATAATATAATGGTAGATATATAATGTATATTGGTGAATAAATAAATATCCTACTCAGTACATAAATAATTTTACTTTATTTTAATTAAATTAATTGTTTCAACAATATTTTTATCGCAGTAAATATAAAAACTGGATTGGATGGAGTATGATAAGCGAACCCGGTTTTTAATAACAATATTGACAAAAGATATTACTTAATTTCAACTATCGATATAATGAAACCGATACCGATTTTTTTAACAATAAACTAAGTTGTTAGTAACACTTTTTTCATATAATATATAACATATTGTATTTTATAGACAACACACAGTCAAAATTTCTTGGAGGACCGTGAAACGAAGTTTAAAGTGGCACAGCAGCAGAATCATCTATGTGTGTATTTGTACTGAATTAGAAGTACGGTTTTAATAGAGAAAATGCTTTCTGAACAACTTAATAAAAATAAAACGGTTAATCATTGCTACCAAGGAGAAAATAGGTACGCATATTATGTATTTTTCTGTTTATTAAATGTTTGTTATCATTTTGTTATTATTTATGAGTTTTTCCTAGTTATACCTCCTTTATTATTTATGAGATAGTCACTATGCGTGTATATATATATATTAATATATAATATATTCAGAATTTTAATATATATAATTTTTATATATATGTTGATATACTATGTGTTCAATATCTGAATATTAAGCATCGATGATTTAAACTAATCGATATCTCGCTTATTGTACTCTACCCAATGACTGCAGGCAATGATTAATTATGAATATCTATAGATCAAATGTCTTATATTCGGATAATTTAGATATTTCTAATTGATAGTTGATACGATTGTGTTGGTAGCCGCTTATTATAATGCAGCCAAAACTAGAATTAAAAGTGAAAAATCAAATAGTGTTCACTGCAAGAAAAGTCAGAACAAACACGACGTTGCAAAAAGAACACTTGAAAAGGGGTTTTTTAATACATCCCAAAAATTTGGTATTTCATAATATAATTATACTATCATACTGAAAATCATGTTTCTATTTTAATTGCAACGAAACAAAACTATGACTTTTTTAAACAACTGAATTTAGTTTTGACTCCGGCACCAGTATCTGCAGAAATACCATTTCAAGATTGACTAAAGTAATCGTAAGTACTACACTGTTCAGACATACTTTAAATAAAGTTAGTTATTTTATAAAATCTAAAACAAATACATTTCATTGACATATAGAAATATAGTTTCAATATAATACAATATTAAAAGCCTAAAACATAACTAGGTTCGACATTATTGCTCTAAATTAATTAAAAATAATTTTTATAATGGCGGCAAGTAAAATGATGATGTACGTGTGTTCTTTGTAGTCACCAGGAGTCAAACACATTTATTTTAGAAATAATATAAAAGTAAGTAAATGTTACATTGTTTTGTTTGTAACATTTTATAAATATAACATAACATGCATTTTTTTGAATCGTTAATACTTAGTTTTTAGATTAAAAGCCAACAGAACTGTATTGTTTGTTTTAAATAACCTATTTTACGTAATTTTTTTTCGACATTTTGTTTTTTAGTATATTTAGATAGTCATAGTCAAAAATATTCGATAATCACAATTCGATTGTAGTAATGTCCTGTTTATTATACTACAGCCGATAGGTTACCTGTTATAAACGACTTTTTTTGTACTAACAGCCCCACCCCCTCAAAAGCACTTGTGGCTGCATTATAATAAGCATCCAACACTCGAATAATCAATATCGAATTATGAATATTTCTGAGTAGAGAATCCACGTGTTATATAACTACTTACATCAAATTACTTAATAGGTATTTCAAATTCCAGTAAAAAAGCAATAATTTTATGGTGAATAAAAAACAATCTAGGCTATGTGTATTTATAAAACATAACAAACGAAACAGTATAACATTTATTTACTTTCAACTTTTTTGAAGGATAAACATGTCTGACAAACAAAACATATGTACATGACAATGTACTAGTTGCAATTAAAGATGGGAAGTTTAAGTTTGTGGAACTGCTGAAATCATAGACTAGTACGCCTCATGGTGTGCTTCCGGGTACACAAAAGACCCTTGAGGTTTAAGTGCATGGTAATAGGCCGCCCATACATACAAGAAGTAATTCAGTGGTAACCTATTACCAGGATATGGTCATTTCAGTAACAGCTGGATTGAATAATTTGGTGTTCTCAAAACGATTCTCTGGTTTAATTGACTTAATAACCAGTAACAGCCAGAGGCCATTTCGTGCAAGCAATGAGGCTAGGAATGGAAATATTACACTATGGAATGTTATTATGCGATATAAATAGATTGAAATTAGGTTATAATAAATATGTTACTAATAGTAACAAAGGTAAACTTAGCCTTTACAAGTGCTCACATGATCTCAGCTTGAATCTGGATACTATCTTAAGGGATGTTTATAGTAAAATTTGAATTAATCCGTTTATAAATTTATTAGTTTATCAGTAAATATTACATTGTAGTGAGTTAGTTAAATTTTTGTACACTAACATGTTACCACGGTTACTGGAACGTAATACTCACAACACATTAATTTGTAATAGGTTATTGATGAACACTATTTTCCTTCTCTAGTGGTCATTACTCAGATACCATACACATGATTGTTTGAATTAATTTGGAACAATAATGTCTAACTGAATTACGTTATAGACTTTAAGATTGTATTATATTGAAGGGGTAGACTTTAATAAGCAGCCTAACTCGGTTATTCAGTATTGTTTTTATCGAGTGGTTTCGATATTCTTATCCAAAGGAATAATTCTATATTACAATTTATTTAACTTAGCATTCGATTTCAACTTATTAGTTATAGTAATTTTAATGTAAACAATAAACAACAAAAAGTAACTAATATTTTGAGACTTTGAAAATGGCGATAAATATGTGAGATATTTCTTGCAAGTGACAAGATTAGTTAAGTGGCTTCATCGTGTGGGTTTGGCTACTGGTAACCCATGGGAAGAATTCTTTCCTCCATTTCAAAAAAGCGGTCACTCATTGATATCAAGCTAGGCAGGTTATAAGTATTGTAAGGTTTCTTTATTTGATACCTTAGTCTAGGCCATAGTTGGTTTTATTGTTTTTGTAATGTTAGTGTTAAATTTATGTTTTTAAACTCTTATTGTGTAAGATTTTTTACATATTGAAGTTGGATAATATACCGAACCATTCGATAAAAACAAACAAATAACGAGTGTAGGCTGCTTATTAAAGTCTCCCCTAGTAAAGCTATATTTTTTATATGTCAAAGAAATATACACATCTTAGATTGTAGAAAATAAGCAATATAAAAACTGGATCCACTGATCGTACTCTGCCCTTAAGTTTGAGCAGGTTAGTACTTGCAAATTACCTTAACAGGTAAAACATGAAACAATGTTCAAACAACATTTTTTAAAATTATTTTAATCGTATAATATTCAAATAATTATCAATCATTTGGAGTGTTGGACACATACATCCATACTGCAGACAACGCTTGGCACTCAAAGGGAGGAGTTTTGGGTTTTTTTGTACAAATAATTTTATTAGGGATTGGGTTTTTTTTTGTACAATAATTTTATTAATGTTTTTATAAAGCTGCCCCAAAAAGTTCCTTTCTTAAAATTTAATTATATAGATTACCTACTATTTATTGTTTATAAGTGGCTTTTAGGTGATTTATTATGAAGTAAGAATAATATTAACCTCTGGTTTAGAACACAGTTTGTACCTTCAAAACACTGATAAAGGGATTCACATTGAAAAGAAATATAATATGATTAAATTATTAGACTAAATTATATAACCAAAACCTTAAACCCTTCCCATACCGCCGTAGACATATTAATATCAGAATGACATTTCTTGACCAAAATGCCCAAATACAGTTATATGATCCGATATTATGGATTTATGTATCTTGGAGATTTTTTAGTTCCACAAAAGGCCTCTCGAAATGGCCCGGTGTAACGCTTCATACTTATTGCGTTTTGCCAAGGAAGCATTTTCTAACACGACCTTCAACTCAGCAGCACGGGGATGGAAGCACCTTTTGGTCTAACTCCGACTGTATGCGTCATCAGTTCTGCGTCTCCTACACGAGCCATAAACCAAAAATTCCATGGTGTGTATTACTGCTTTCACAGTTGGTCACATAGACGCGATACGTCTTATGATGGCGCGACGTGGTACCAAAACTCGCCAATCACTGAAGCGTACTAAGATGAAAGGACATATGTTATTAAATATATACTTAAACACATTAAGGTGTAATCCTTAAGATCAGCTGACTAGCGCACTCACTCCGATTATACTGTAATTTTTTGCCCATACTAACATCAGGTTAAACGTAATGTTCACCAAAAAAATAGTTCCAATTGTCGCCGTGGGCCGTTTACCCACCCCACCCCCCCGCCCCCAAAAAAACAAACTTTTCATCAAACAAACATGCTTCGAAGAATAGCGTGTGACAAGAACCATTGCGACGCCAGGTCCAACAACTTCACTAATTATTCCTTGTCCATGTGGGCCTAGTTCGTTGACGAGCTGGTGCGGTCAATCGAAGCCGTGCCTAATAGGTCACGGTGATCCGCCCGGCCAATGGGAAACTTTCCCTGTTTTGTCACGTGACTACTGTCAACTCATCAAAACGACCATGGACGGCCATTGTTTTTAGTTTGATAGTTCGAAAATCTTGTTATTATATGTGATTTGTTATTGCCAACATGT
>NW_025787518.1:0-13917 GCF_021130785.1 Homalodisca vitripennis
AAAAAATATGATAGAAATAGTAAATAATAATTAAGAAATCAATGGTACACGTAAAAAACATAAAGCTTAAATTACGTTTTTTAACAACATTTATTTATTTACAATCTGTTCAATTTGAGAAGAACAATAAGTAAATATTATATACAGAAACAACGTTGACAATTAAAATTGAGTTAGATGTTAACCACTGTTAAAACACTAACATAATTAATTCTAGAACCTAAAAGGTAGATCCAGGATAACAGTTCAGTGGAGTCTGTACACATTTTTAGAATTATCAAGTAGATTTACCGCAAGGTGATTTTGGATGATCTTCTAATCTTAAAAGATAAATGCAACTGAATTTGGTTATTTCTTCTTTGACTGTTGGGATGTTCAAATCTTGATGTAAACGTTTTATTGGATACATACCATTGCGCTTTTGTAATTTTTCTTAACAATTATGATTGATACCGTTGTAGTATCTCCAGATTTGAGTTGCTTGCTGTCCCCCATAACTGCACACCATATGTCCACACAGGTTTTAGGATAGTTTTATATAATAGTATCTTGTTCTTCAAATTGAGTTTTGATTTAGATTCTAGAAGCCAATTCATTTTATTTGTTTTTAAATTTAGCTGTTGTCTCTTTGTCCAAATGTGGGATTTCCATGTTAGCCTTCTGTCTAAGTGCATGCCCATTTAATTTACTTCAGTTACTTAGGGTAAATGAACGTTATTCAATGTAACTGGAGGACAAGAATTTTGAGAGAATTCAGCTGACTGACAAAACAGTTTTACCTAGTGTTTTCTAGTCCGCTATTTTCTTCGAATTGTTTGTTCAAAAGTTTTATTTAAGTGTTTTTAATTATTGTTTTTAACTTTTTACCGTGTTTAGATTGTATTTGTTTGATTAATTCACAAGATTCGTTCACACAAGAAATTTGATGTTCAATTCAAATATTGTAAACAAAGGCTTAACCTAAAATGTTTTAAACCTACTCCTACCGCTATGACAGCCAGCCAGGCTAATGAATTGTTCCCGCTCGGACAAAGTTCGACGTTAGACATGAATGAAATGCTAACTGTTCCTCTTCCCGATAACAACAACGACTTCGTGAATCCAAAAAAGCGACATATTACTAAAACTGCAAATGCTTCTCCACCTCCTAAGAAGTACTACCTCGATGTGAGTGAGATTCATTCAAAAAACCGATTCAAGATACTTGAACCAACCCATACCAATGTTGCAGATCATAGCTACTGTCTTCCTTCCTCACAACAAGGACATGAAATGGAACAAGGATCTCCTGATGATATAAAGAAAAATAAATCACGATCTAAGATCCCACCAATATTTTTGCGTGACGTAAATAACCACCAAGAAATAATAAAAGATATTAAGTGTAATGTAATATCAAGTTTCACAACTGAAATCAAAGCTAAATCGATCAAGATAAACCTAACAGAAATAATGACTACAGGAAACTAACTAACTTTTATGAAACAAATCAAGTAAAGTTTTTCACGTTTAAACCTTCCCAGGACAAAAACCTTGAAGTGATCATTCGTAATGTTCCCTACTCTCTAACTGACGAAGAAATCAATCAAGAGTTATGTGACATGGGTTACCGACCATTAAAGTATCAAGATTGTTCAACAAAAACAAAAGTCCAATGCCACTCTGTTTTGTAGAGCTGGAGAATTCGGAAAGTGGTCGTGATATTATGAACCTTGAACAATTGTTTCACGCCATAGTTAAAGTGGAAATTAAAAGGAAGTCAAAAAACATCCCACAGTGTCTGAGATGCCAAGACTTTGGTCACACAAAAAATTTCTGCAAACTGGACCCTCGCTGTGTGCGGTGCTCGGGATCCCATCTCTATTCAGACTGCCCGGTCAGTAAAGAAACCAAACCAGTGTGTGTTAACTGCGGCGAGGAACATACTTCAAATTACAGGAGGTGTAAATACTACCAGGGCATCAAGCAGAAATTGACCGGTCGCAAGAAATCCTCCATAGGGAACGACCAAGAATCTCGTCCGCAAGTTACAACGACACGACCCGAAAACTCAACGAACCTAGGGAAAACTCAACCAAAATCATCTCCACCTCGATCTCCGTTGAATATGAACTCCCCCAGCTATGCTGAGGTGGCTCATCCGTCGTACATTCCTTCAACTGCAAACTCTGTAGAGGATCCACAATCTCTGGAAGCAGGTAACATCTCAGGTCTTGACGAAATAATAAGCAATGTAGTAAAAATACTCATACCCCAGTTGAAAAAGGTTATTCAGCAGGTTATTGCTTCTTTCTTTAAAAATGCCCGTGACTAACAATCAGGCCCCAACTCTCTTTAAAAACTTAATTGTTCTCAATTGGAATGCCAATGGCTTGAAAGACAAAAAACATCTCTTTACAGATTTCCTAGTAAGACATAATATAGATGTTGCATGTGTCACTGAAACTCACTT
Organism: Homalodisca vitripennis; assembly: GCF_021130785.1. Lineage (NCBI taxonomy): Eukaryota > Metazoa > Arthropoda > Insecta > Hemiptera > Cicadellidae > Homalodisca > Homalodisca vitripennis. The sequence goes on from NW_025787518.1 coordinate 2,453, forward strand.
CCTGCCCAATGATAAATTTAAAATAAGTGGCTATTCTATTTACAGACAGGACCGAGTGGCTCCTCATGCCTCTGGGGGTGTCGCAATTTTGATCAAAAGAAACATAAAACACCACGAATTTCTTGCTCCCCAGTTACAAAGTTTAGAAGCTGTTTCCATAAAAATATTTTTACAAAATGGACTCAACTTTTCATTAGTATCAGCATACTTACCTCCTAACAAACGTTTTGTTGATGAAGATTTTAATAGGATTCTCTATAATAATAGTCCTACTATTTTAATGGGAGATCTAAACAGTAAAAACACTTTATGGGGATGTCGCACTAAATAACCCAAAGGGTAATAAATTGAATGACTACTTGATGCGTACAACTATTAATATATCTGCTCCTGTAGAACCAACCATTATTTATCCCAGGGCAGAGAAACCAGCAACCTGACATATTAGATATTGTTTTTGTTAATAATTTCAATGAACCGATAGTACAGCAAACCTTATGCGAATTATCGACTGACCACTTACCATTAATTGAAACTTTTTCAATTAAACCCGATTTTTACCAATCCTCCATTGAAACTACTAAATGGTAAAGTTGACGTGGGCTGTAGTTGCAATAACGAATTAGAAACTAATATTAATCTTATGCCGAACTTGTTTACATCCTTTCGAAGATATTGACAACTGTGTACTACAATTCACTGAGTCTGATTAAAAATTCGGTTAAAAAAGCAGTCGCAAAACAATCACAAACCATGGTTTGTCCTAATCGCCCCCCGCAAAGAATTCTTAATTTAATTAAAGAAAAACATGCTGTTTTTAGGAGACGGTGGCAGAGACACAGGCATCCCAAAGATCGCATGCAGCTTAACAGGCTCATCAGGAAAATAAAATTAAAATTAGATATTTTCAAAATTAATGACTATCAGAAATATTTTTTAGTGTAATAAACCCAGGCGATACTTCAATGTGAGCCTGCAACCAAAAGAATTCTCAGAACGCCTTCTATCTACGATCCCTCCCCGTTCAACAAGCCTAGGGAGACGAACCAGAGGTGACTCTGAAAAATGTGCAGTTTTGTTTTGGCGAATTATGCTTGAAAATGCTTTTTTCCCCCTAACCCTACAGTTAATTTGCAAACTGAAGATGAAGTTCCCACAGGTTTTTATAAATAGCACAATCTTATCTGCTGAGCTTCCCACTCAGATATATCTTCAACATCTTAAATAAGAAATGTTATATCCATAACCTACCGTTGAGGAAAGCTCCTGGGTAATGACATGATAAACAAACTTAATATTAAAGGAACTCCCGCCAACAGCCCATCAGCTATTAAAAACTTTATTTAATGCATGCCTCACACGTTGGTTTACTTTCCTAAATCCTGGAAACATGCTGAAGTTATTGTTATCCTCAAGCCCGGTAAGCCTGTTAGAAATCCCTCGAAGTTACAGACAGACCATCAGCCTACTACCCACTCAGGCAAAAGTATTATGAAAAGCTAATACAGAAGAGACTATGCAGATTCATCTAAGATGCTCAATGTTATTCGCTCCCCACCAATTCGGTAGGGCAAAATAGGGGGAAAAAAAACATTCTACTACGCAGCAACTTGCGAGGTTTAACACAAACAATAGTGCAAGGGGTTTGAAAATAAAAAGACACTCTGCTGCGTTGTTTTCTGGATGTTGCACAGGCCTTTGACAAAGTATTGGAACAAAGGGCCTTCTGTATAAGCTATTTCATCCTGGACTTCCAAATTACTTGCAAAACATCATCGAATCATTTTTAGTAAAACCCGGACTTATTCAGTAATAAAAAATTCTAACTCATTCCACTGTTCGACAGATCCGGGCTGGTGTGCCCACAAGGCTCATTTTTAGGACCTATCCTGTTTAATATGTTCATTTGCATGACACTAACCCATTCCAGCTCATTCTAACGCTTGCTCTTTTCCGCTGATGATCACTGCCTTGGATTTCCCAACATCCAAGACATTGACTCAGCAGTTGAACATGCTTCAGACTGATACAGACCTAACTGTTGGAATTGTTACGTTTAATTGGAAAAACGCACTTAACCCTCTAAAATGTGACGCGAAAATATTTTCGCTAAGGAAAATTCAAACCCTTAAGGAATATAGAAATTCAAGATGAAATCATACCAAGGAATCGAAAATGACAGAACTGTTTCAATATTTGGGTGTCCTTATTAGACTCTAAACCTTACTTATAAACAGCACATAAATTCAAAATATTAATCTCAGCAAACACAAGATTGGCACAAAAGTACCCAATTATCAATAGCAGATCATCTCTTAAACTTAAATGCGCCTCTTTTAATCTACCAAGGAATATTCAGACATTCAGACCCCTCTTAACTTATGCTTGTCCAGTTTGGGGTCCTTGTCCTTGCCATAAATCAAAAATGAACAAACTTCAAGTATATCCAAACAAAGTTTTTGAGAAATAGCAACAAATTCTCCATGGTTTGTTTAGAAAACCGACAGATTCATAAATGAATTAGAAATTCCGACCATCTGTGACTACAATCCTAAAAGCTAAGGTGCTACACTTCTAGAAACTCTGGACCAATCAACAGGTGCTGTCCATTTTAACATTGGCCAAAGAACTTTCAACAGAAGACTGGAAAGCACGTCTTGTTCAAGACATATGTATTAAAATTTGAAACTTACATTGTTTTGTCAAGGTACTAATTTTATTGTTTATTTTCTGTTAACTGTATTATGTTATAGGGTGTCTCCCATTGGAGCAAACCCACTAATGTTAATATTTCTATGCTTTCTTTCTGTTCTCTAAAGATTCAAACTTCTGTGTATAATTATTTACTTGTAGTTTATTGAACCAGAAATAAAGCTTTTGAAAAAAAAAAAAAAAAAGAATTTTGACATAAACGTTAAAACGGTTGTCAGCTGATTTATTTTCGTTAATTTCGATTCTCTATGTCTTAAGCCAATTAGCAATTGCATCTAAGCTCTGTTGTATAGTAATGGGGATGCTCGAACACAAATCTTTATGGACTGACAAAAATTGCAGTATCTTCTGCGAAAGTTGCAAGTTGAGTATGTTCATTTTCTGGGAGGTCAGCGGTATATAGTAAGTATAAAAATGGACCAAGGTACACTTCCATTGAGGAACTCTAGGATTCTATTGAATGTAGCTGAGTTAAGAACATCATGGGAAATTTTATTTGAAAAGATCGGTTTTGAAAAGAATTACGATTTTATTATTGAAAAAAAAAAAAAAAAAAAAAAAAAAAAACAGAGTGAGGACAAAAACATTTTAATTTTGTATAATAGACCAGTATGCCATACCTTAATCAAAACGTCTTGAACTGACATCTAAAAAGGTAGCCGAATAATAAACTTTATTTTCTAAGCATTTCCCCGTATCATTTCAACTATTCCTATGGACTTCTATTGTGCCATGTTTTCGTCCTCCTAAAACACCAAATTCAGATGAGCAGGTACTACAGAATTCTTCATCGATTAACTGATTGTAGTCTTCTCAGAAGAAGCTTTTCAAACAGTTTTGAAATACATAGGCCTAGGTAAAAGGCGTATTGGGTCTGTACGAAGGTTCAGCTGGGTGAGGCGCTTCCCCCCCTGGCTTTGGGATGGCACAATTAGCTGGGCTCTTTTAAATTGAACGGGTATGTGTTCTAGTTTCAGTATGGGCGTTAAATAAGAATGTTTAAGAATATAATTAGCTTTTCCTTGGAATGTTCTTTAAGTATTTTTCAAGTAATAGAGTCGTAGCCAGGAGGTCACTTATGAGGATTGAGGATTTGTGAGTTCATAACTGAGCCCGAACTTCAGATGGTTTGAATTTTCGTAAACGGGAGAAATCGAGATGAAGTGGAGAATCTATAATAATCGTGTATTTTTTCTTCGTTGTTTACCCAAAGGCGCCATTTGGTTTTAAAATATTGGTGAAAATTATTCTGCAAATGCCTCAGATTTTTATTCAATAGTTACTTTTCGCACCAATTTCCATCAGGTTTTAAAATAGGGAAAATGGATATCTTAGGTCTGCTTAATTCTTTTAGTTACTTTCCATAAACGAGTAGTCTGTAGCTTCGTGGTTTGCTGAGAGAGAGGGGACTGGGTATACGCTTCAAACGAACTGATTTTAATATTGAACAATAATCTTTTTCAAGATGTTTGAGCTGCCCTTTTGAAGTTTGCCTTATTAAATTTTAGATTTCTCTAATACTGTTTTGCCATATTCCTTTCTTAATCTTCCTTTTCTCAGCGATTTTTTTTCTTGATGTAGTTAGGGTAATATAACCCTGTCTTGTCAACTTTTGAAGAACGTTGTAGGGGTGTAGCTACTTTGGCAGAACATTGCAAACAATCAATAAAGTAGTCTGTTGCATTTTCTGAAGATAGATCAAGGCAGGATTTGATATCTGTGTGGTTTTGATTGATACCTTTTGTAACAAAAAATCTAACAAATCTGGAATTTTTCTCATATCAGATGGCCAGTATTTAGGTTCACCTGTAGAAAGATAATTGTAATGATTATTAATGTAGAACCTTTAATAAGTTGTCGTCTTCTAGGAGTGGCCAAACGCGAATCCCATTCTGGGTGCTTCGCGTTGTAATTACCTGCTGCTATAAATTTATTTCCCAATGTAGTGAAAAACTGTTCAAATTGTTGTTTTGGTTTATAACATGTCTGGGGGGGACAATAAATTGCTGAAAATGTAATAGGGCCTAACCAATGTTCAAGAACAATGCTGGAAGCTTGAAGGTGATTCTCTCTAAAGCTGGGTAGTTCATAATGTTTAAATTATGTCTTTTACTAAAATGGCACTACCCCCATGGGCCGTATTGTTAGGATGATTGGTATAATATAATGTGTAGTTAGGAATTTAAAATAACTTCTGGTCTGTGAAATGAGTTTCTGAAATAGGTAAGACGTCTAAGTTATGTTGGGTGATGAATAACTGGACTTCTTGACTATGCTAAGTCAAACCATAAAGTGATTTTGAGAAGAATATTCATTTTAGACGAGAAAAAATAGTAGTCAGCAGATTAAGTAACGTACTAAACCTGTTCTGCTTGTTTAGATAAAATAGTTCAAATCGTTTCAAAAGATTATTGAATTATGTTAGACAAACTTTCAGATTCATCTATGTATCCGTTAGAGTCTTTGTTCCCTAGAAAGGAAAACTCCCATTTCTGTCATTATTCTTTACAGCTTGAGCGCAAGTTACTTCTTCAGTAACCAAACTATTTTGAGAGGACTAGGTTTCTTTAACATTAGTTGGCTTGTTTCGTCTAGAATGATCCTGGTTGATTTCTAAAGTATTCTTTATAAATGGAGGAAATTATTTGTTTTGTATTTCTTTATATACAGGTCAGCTTTGTAGTTAGCCGAATGCTCACCAGAGTACCAAACGCAAAAACGGGTACTATATTGAAGGCTTACTGCAAACCTTTGTATCATGATCCTGGGAATATTTAACACAACGAAATGTATTTTGACAATATGATTTGGTATGTCCATAACGTTGGCAACGTTTGCATTGAACAACTTCCTTCTTTTTATTAGGTGGTTCAAATAAAACTTTAGCGTTTAGTAAATACTGAATTTTGAAATATTTCTTTATTGCGATCACAAGGCTCCAAATCAATAAAAAACAGACATTGGTTTCTTTGTGATTCTATTTCTTACATTAATCAGATTTCTTACTTTGTGGCCGTTTTCTTCAATCTCTATATTTAGGTTTTCAATAGAAATAGAGAGTAATGCTTATTCTTCAACACAACCCTATATGCTCGTTCTTGCTTTAACTGGTATAGTATGCAAACTACGTTGCCAGTCTGTTAGTCCTTTGACTATTTCCCGGTAAGCCTCCGGAGAAGATGGAAAGAGTTTAATTCTGTCTTTATTAAGACATAGGAGTATTTAGTTTTACTTATCAATTGACTCTAAGGCTTTGATCATCGGTGAAAACATTTTTCGCTCCTGGCAAAAATATGGGAGGTGGCTTAGAATCGTTTATTAGGTTGTTAGTGACAATATCCATCGAATTTTCTATGTTACAGGATAGCAATTCATAGCGATCACTGAGCCGAATAGTGTTCATCATTTCTTAATCCACTAGCTTTACTTAGCAATGGAGCCTTAAGTCTATGGTTTGGCGAAGAAGTCATATTTCTTTTAGTGTTTCTTGACTTAACTGTTTGCCAATTATCTATTTCGTGATCAGAAATGTAACCATCCGATGATTTGTATTGACTTAATTCTAATACGTTAGAGTTCTCCCTAAATGAGAAATTGTAAGTATGATCATGTTCATGAGCGTTCCGTTCTATAATGGAAGGAAGATACACAAACAAGTTCTTAACCTAAAAAAAATAATCGGAATATATCAAACTCAGGATTGTTTCACAACTATAACTAAACTAACGCACTGACTTTACATGATTAATTAATCCCACTTTAACAAATCAAAACACAAATATATACAACATAAATAAAATCAAACAAGTAATTAAATGATTTTCTCAGAGAAAATTGAACGTGTATGTGTTGTTACTCTCGCAACCACATAAATTACGTAACTCAAACTGATTAAAATAAAGGAAAATAACTATACTAAAATATATATATATATATATATCCTTTATTTTAGTTATATATACGTATATGTGTGTGTGTGTGTGTGTGTGTGTGTGTGTGTGTGTGTGTGTGTGTGTGTGTGTGTGTGTGTGTGTGTGTGTGTGTGTGTAATCTAATGAATTTTAAATATTATTTAAACACTGTTATGTAACCAACCTTAATGAACAAAAGTTATGAATGTTTTCACATAAGTTTACTTTAAACTGTTGGGTTTCCTTAACATTGTGATATTGCATTTTAACAGTAGCTTATAGAAATGAATACTAATATGCCTCAACGACTCATTGTTTCCCTGGCTTACAGTCCAAAAAGCAAGACTGGTATAATGCAAAACTTTATTAACAATTATTTTGGAATGTTGCATAACCTTAATAAGGATTTCCCCTTTATACCGAAAGTACATAAGAAGTAGGTAGGAACTTCCCCCTAGGTCGTAATAGGCTTTTCAGTCCCTACTTATGTGTGTATTTTCTTCATCAGGACAAGGAAACTCAACTATGTCCAACACGATTTTGACCAAAATAGATTTCCGAGAACTAGATAATCGAACGTATATAGTATTTTGAACGAGGCATTATGGCAAGCTAAACTGTGACAGTAGATAAGTGAATTTAAACGGTCTTAAGTAGTCACTTTTTAACCGAAATAGTCATCTCGGTCCTACGTAAGTATATATATTTTTTCTTCGTCAGAACAACAAGGCAAATTCTACTACGGTACCGTACTGGAAATATCTTAGACCTGAAATATATTACATGGACTGGAAATATACGCTTTTTGACCGAAGTAAGTTTCCGAGACATGTGTGATCCGAGATGTGTGTTTTCTTGATCGGGGTGACAAGGCAGATTCAGCTGTGACGTTATGTATATAATAAATTAGAACCAGAAATGCTCCTACACGTACCAAACATGATATAATAATTAAGCTAATCTTTGATACTATTTACCACGAACTTAAATAAAATCTACCTGATGTATGCCTACTTACGTTTTAAAATTTTTATAACATTTAAAAAAAAGGAAAACCAGTTCCAGGATACCCAGATGTGTATTCCACCAATACGATTGGTCGAATTTAGTCAGTACATCCAAGCAATGATGAATGTTTATATTTACGACTGCTATTAGTCAATATACGTGGCCCAACATCGTTCCAACATTTACGAACTTTTGATGGTGAATTGTGTGGATCTTACAGAGAGAAGACTGTCAACGTTTGCAATTGCTGAAAATGACGCTCATTGGGATTACACTCTCAATGATGCTGTAATAAACATCACACGCTCATCAAATACGAACATAGTTTTCTATATCATATCTACATGCTTCCTATTAAACCTAATTGATTTTTGGATCAAGTACAAAGATTATATGTGTGATGATATTTTGTATCAAATACGGAATATTATGGGAAATCCAAATAATTATACAAATCAGTGAAGAAATTTACGACGAAGCATTGATTCCAATTAAGGACATGTGCTTGATGATGTCAAACTATTAATTCATTTTGGCCTGGCCGCGCCCAATCGTCCAATGCATGATGCTTTTAAACCAAAAGTTGCATCGAGAAAAACTGTATGATCTCAACACTTTTAAAGAATTAACAAATCTTCTACTGTTGAATGAACAACAGAAATAATGTATTTAATACTCTTATGAAAGTAACTTTTCATAAGAGTATTAAAATATATACAGTAGGTACCTTGCTTTACTGGGTGGTACAGGAAAAACTTTTTTGATTTTATTAATATTAGCAACAATTCCCCTCACAAAATAAAATTGCACTTTGCACTCGCTTCGTCGGGAATCACAGCAAATTTGCTTGAAGGTGCTCGAACAGCCCATTCAGCACTAAAATTGCCATTAAATATGCAACAAAGCAATGAAACTCCAATCTGCAACATTTCGAAGAACTCTGCAATGGCAAAGATTTTGCAGCAATGTAAATTGATTGTTTGGGATGAATGCACGATAGCACATAAAAAAGTCTTTGGAGGCTTTAGACAGAATCTTATAAGATTTACGGAGCAACCATAACCGATTTGGTGGTGCAATGATTTTAAAGGTGATTTTCGTCAAACATTGCTAGTGATTCCACGATCAACGCCAGCTGATGGACTCAATGCATTTTTAAAGTCCTCGTTGGTAATGGCTAATTTCCTATAGATATGTTGACTGGTTGCATTTACTTTCCTCAAAGTTTTTGTCAGTTTAACTCGATCAAAAGATAAACTTATTCAGAAGATGTTTCCAGATGTTTCTCAAAATTACAGAAACCATGATTGGTTGAGCGAACGAGTTACATTGGCTGCAAAATACATAGAAGCAAATGAATTAAATTTCAAAATTCAAGAACATATTACAGGCGAATCGAGGATATATAAATCAGTTGATTCGGCTACTAACTAAGATGATGTAGTCAACTATCCACCGGAATTTTTAAACTCACTGGATTTGACAGGATTGCCACCTCACAATCTTCAATTAAAAGGTTGGATGGGTAGTTATAATGTTGCGAAATATCAAGCAACAGCGTTTTTGCAACGGCACACGGTTAGCGATAAAAATTATTATACAACGTGATAGAGGCAACTATACTGAAAGGAAAGTATAAAGGAGAAGATGTTCTCATACCGCGCATCCCAATGATTCTGACTGATGTGCCGTTTGAGTTTAAACGACGACAGTTCTCCCAAGTGCGGCTTGCTTTTGCTATGATATGGACCATAAACAAGTCCCAGGGGCCTAATCATTTAAGTGTTTGGTGGTATTGAATCTAGAAAACCCATTTGGTTTCTTCACTAATGGTCAAATTACTTGTATGTTGCCTGTTCCCGTGTTGGAAAAACCATCAGATTTGTTTGTCTATGCACCAGGGTATCCAGGTAACTCAAACAAAAATGAAATCGCATATTACAAAACACTACAACGATACAATAAAACTGATTTCTGTGTTAATAAATGTATGATTGACCATGACTGAAACAATTGAAAACGATTACTTACTTTTTAAAATGCTTATATATGTTTTATTTAATTTATTTTTTATTCATAACGCCCTATCACCAGGGTGACCGTCCTGTTTCAGGAGAAAATCTTTTGTTCCCTACCTGACTATAAAATAGGTACGAACAAAAAAACCTGCCCACATATACAAATTCCATTTTTTTTTGGGGGGGGGGGACAGAAGCGAAAGTTCTGTTCGGGTCAAACTCAGATTAGTTTATGGACAAAATCAATTATTTTAATCAGTACTGACTTCGGGAGCCTAAGTCCGAACAAGTTGGATAACCGACTAACGAATCGGACGAGTCGACACCAAAACACGATGTATATGAGTCGACTCGACTCCGAGGTTGATTTAGTAAAAAGTATTCGACTCGTAAAAAAACATCACTAATTAATGGTACCTAGTAGGGAGTTATAGATGTTACAAATAGAAATTTAGTGGGGGGGGATAAGAGAATCGATATACTTAGATACGAATCGAATACAGTGGAGTGTATTGTAAATGCCAACCCTTGTATTCGATATACAAGTATTACTTTTTCTAACAGACAAGTCTAGACTTGTCCATTCTCCCTCCTGTTAATCCATCGTTGGTCTTGAGTATCTGGAATTGCCCTGCAAAAATAGGTTGGGAAAAATCCTCTGCCTTTTTGTACCTCTTGCAAAAATGTCTTATCCATGACTAATGTACTCCAGAAAAAATATCTGTTTACCTGCCAACTTCAGTCCCGTCTGAAAAGATTCTTTTTCTAATGCAGGTTCTGTCACAACGGTCTGATTCAGTAGAAATAGATTGAAGCATAAAGATTTCAAATAATATTTTGTTTTTAAACAAACATAAAATAAACGTTAATTTTTGTTTTTTATTGTTTAACAAATGTATTTATTAATTGATTATTTGCTTCAAATTATAACATTTTGATCAAGTTTGACAAAGTCTTTAATCACCACACACACACACAACAACACACCACACAACACACACACACACACACAACCACACACAACACACACACACACACACACACACCATATCACATCTTTATATATATTACTATATATATATATTATATATATATATTATATATATATATATATATATTTATAATATTTTCTAATAAACATTGAATCCACAAAAAGTAATTGCTCCGCCGGGACTCGGTCGAACCGGGGATCATTCTCAACTTGCCGGGTGAGCTAGACCCGGCATATAAGTACTTATATATTATCATATATTGATTCATCTAAATCTTCCAACAAGAATACATTTATTATGAGCTACGAATACAGCTCTTGAATACTTTATTTTCAATACTATTTGTCCAAAAAATCTAATGAATTACTGTAGGTTTGATTTGAAATCGATTCTTCCAGAGGAAATTGTATTTCATTTCAAAAGTTGTTCGAATTCATTTTGATGGCTGTTATTCGAATACCTGTTCGATTCGTCCATTCTCCACAGAATAAATACGACGTTGTTGGTTAGATAGGTTACGGAAGTAAAAGGAAAAAACACGTTTCTAGGCATATTAAGTGGGAATTATCGTGCAGAAGTTGGTTTATTTTCATTACTGACTTTTATAAGTATTAAACATAATTTTTTCTAGTCAACTTAGTTTTCAATTTATTTACAATTAATATGTGTAGGCTGTTTATGCTGAAAAAATTTTCTTTGGGTTTTTAGCTCATTATATACCCATAAACATTATGGCAAGGTTATAAACATTCCTATGATTTTGTTGGTGAAGGATCATTCTTGGTGAGAGTTTTTTTTTAAAGCTAAAAGACGTGATACAAAAA